>NC_091996.1:17761217-18061217 GCF_044704955.1 Pristiophorus japonicus
GGATATAGATAGGTTAAGTGAGTAGACAATAAGGTGGCAGATGGAGTACAATGTGGGGAATTATGCGGTTATACCCTTTTGTAGCAATAGAAAAAGAGAATATTTTTAAATGCTGAGAAACTATTAAATGTTGGTGTTCAGAGAGATTTAGGTGTCCTAGTACAGGAAACACAGAGAGTTAGCGTGCAGGTACAGCAAGCAATTAGGAAGGCAAATGGCATGTTGGTCTTTATTGCACAGGGGATTGGAGTACAAGAGTAAGGAAGTCTTACTACAATTGTACAGAATTTTCATAAGACCACACCTGGAGTACTGTGCACAGTTTTGGTCTCCTTATCTAAGGAATGATATACTTGCCTTAGAGGTGGTGCAACTAAGGTTCACTAGATTGATTCCTGGGATGAGAGTTTGTCCCATGAGGAGAGATTGAGTAGATTGGGCCTAAAGTCTCTGGAGTTTAAAAGAATGTGAGGTGATCTCATTGAAACATATAAGATTCTGAGGGGGATTGACAGGGTAGATGCTGAGAGGTTGCTTCCCCTGCCTGGAGAGTCTAGAACTAGGGGGCATAGTTTCAGAATAAGGGGTCACCCATTTAAGACGGAGATGAGGAGGAATTTTTTCTCTCAGAGGGTTGTGAATCTTTGGAATCCTCTACCCCAGAGAGCTGTGGAAGCTGAGTCATTGAATATATTCAACACTGAGATAGACAGATTCTTGAACTATAGGAGAGTCAAGGGATTGTGGGGAACGGGCAGGAAAGTGTTGAGGTCAAAATCAGATCAGTCATGATCTTATTGAATGGCAGAGAAGGCTCGAGGGGCTGTACGACCTACTCCTGCTCTTATTTCTTATGTTCTTATAGTGACAGACAGCAATACAGTGGTGATAAAGGTGCATGCATTCATCTGTCTAATTTGACTGTACGACTGTTTATGCCATAATGTAGGAAGAAGCGTTGCTCAAGGGGGCTTCTCACATTGTCTCTAATATTATACACGGATCCTTAGTTTCCCATTGCTTTCATTTTGGAGTTGAGTTTGGTTGTAAGAACTTACTGTTTGTGAGCTTCCCGCTCACATTTCCCCCCCAACCCCACATTCATTTTAGTGGGCAAAAAATTCAAAATCTGGCGAATGCAGAAGCGAAAACCCTGCAAGTAAGTTGAGGAAGGTGCTTTTTTAGTACTTTGTGGTTTTTTTCATTAGATCCGTCAGGCTATAAATCTTCTGTCTTTTCTGTGCAATCCCGCCCAACAGGGACAGCAGCATGAGCTGCATAGCTTATCTCTGGCTTGGTGGAAGAGTGTCAGGCCAGTATGCCAAATTGCAAGCAGGCTTATCGACCCGCCATCCAGCCAAAGTGGGGTCCAACTGAGGTCTAAGCCTGGGTCGGATCCCTGATAATTGGTAACATTTTGAAAGTATTTTTGGGCCCCCTTATAAATGTAGGTCACTTTCTTCACCAGGATTCCCATCCAACCCCTCTGGCAGATGCCTGGTGCAATGCTAGCGGGAGCAGCTCCGAGCAAATTCAAACCTCCGCCCCCCATTATTTCCCTGTGAACCGGTGTGTTTCATTTTCTTACCCATTTTCTCTCTTTTTCTACCCGACTTTTCTGAAGGGTCCAACAACACAGGCACTAATGACACTCTGGTATGTCAACCAAATGGCAGTTCCTCACATGTGAATCCCCACAGTGAGTGTTGGCAGGTGGTGTTATGAGGGGCATTGCAGAGAAACCCAATCTTGTCCTGTTCTGGCATCTATACATGCAGTTTCTAGATGAGTTTATTCGATAGTAGACAGGAGCCTGGCTGATATTTTCTCTGCCTAAACTAGGGTTCCTGAGGTTAACTGTAGCACCCCAAGTGCTCCTTGATTGAGATCAGTCTGGGACTTTCTGGTCTGTATGACTTATTTTATTGCTTTAATTAATTAATTAGTCAATTAATCAATTAATTTTTGACAAGGTCATTGTGAGTTATTGAAGTTACATGGTTTGAGCAGTTACGTACAGCTTAGAAGTTGCACTGATGTGGCTCCTGAATTCATCGGAACTGGTGGAAAAGGGTTTTTGTGTCTAATAGCTTTGAAAATAACCAAAAATACATGCACAATAAAACAAAAAACTGAAAGCATTTGTAGCACCACAAGCTTCAATGTAAATTTTTCTTCGTGAACTAAAACTTTCGACAAGTTTATCTTTACGTACTTGATTGTGGAGACCAAACATTTAGAAAGAGGCAGTCTTCGCTTCCGAAACCCATTTGTAGGCAAAATGCTCCAAATTTAGTAGTATCCAAGACGTCTGTAGAAAGGACAGAGTTTTGAATAAATGTAGGCATAAAGTATTGCAGACACATACATTGCATTCGTATTCCTCTTTGATCCATTTTGTGTTCACCATCACATTTACTGTATATTACTACTTTATTTAATTCATGGCTCTCTTCAATCTAACTTCTCATCATCTTTCTTTCCTTCCTTTATTATACAATAATGAGATCATCTAATTAATTATCTAAGTATATCCAATTGACAATGCATCATGGGGACAACCATGTCAGTTTGAAGCAGAATGCGGAAACTGCCTGCCAATGCGCAACCTGATTGCAATCATTTTCTACCCATTGTACAAATAGCTACAGTTAAGTGTGAAATTTATATTTGCTATAGATTACAGCATTTATTATACAGAAATTAATTGTTAAAATGAATGGAGTGCTTGTAATTTTCCAACATACAAGGCCAGCCAGTGAGCCTCCTCATTGGTATTGGGAGTTCAAAAGGTTGGCCCTCTAGTCCCTATGATGCAGTATAAGATTAGTGAACTCTTAAAAAAGCATGGGTCACCCAGGAACAGTCAGCTTGAATTTCTGCACATGCATGACTAATCTGATCAAACTTTTTTGAGGAAATCATAGAGGTTCTGAAAGTCTGTGGTGGTGGCGGAGGGGGATGGGGTGGGAGTGCATCCCAGTGGAAGATGGGGATGTGCCCAACTGCAACCTCCACTGTTGATCCCAGAAAAGCTCATGGGGGTCATAGAGGGCCCACCGGTTTTGGGGCTTTAGCAGGGCGGGGTGACCCCATTACTAAAGAGGCTAGAAAGGCAGACTGCAGACAAGGGACAAGAGGGGATTGGCCGTTCCTCAGCAAGGGGAGGAGGCTGCCCTCAGTAGTTCTCTGTGTAAGGGGCCACTCGCAATATATTTTTTTAAAGCCTGGTCCTCCATGTGAGATTCACACCCACCCCATTGGCGAGGAACGCCTGGTAAGACCAGCTGTACTTACACTGACCCTACGCTGGGGTGTGACTGAGGGCCGGGTGCAGGAAGCCCCGACTTAGTGAAGTTGAATTAGTACAAAAGTTCGTCTCAGCTGCAGTTGAAATATTGAGGGTGCAATTGGTCTACGCTGGTAGCACTAAACGGACTCAGAGCAAATCGGCACCCCCGGAAATAAAACAGCTGTTTAAAAAATTTTGAAGGTTTTCATAGGGTAACTAATGAGAGATTGTTTTTACTTGTTAACAAACTGGTAACAAGATACATAGGCCGGAATTTTCCAGGGTGGTGGCGGGCGCGATCGTTGGCGGTTCAGGTGGGAAAGTTGTTAGGTTTGACAGTGGGTCGGGAACCCGCTGTCATCCCAGCCCCACGCGTCTTTCCCCCACACGCATCTGTCATTGCGGAGCCAACCCGACTGGACGCAGCGAGTGACCCGATTGAGATGATTAACAGCTAGTTGTCAGACCCTTAACAGGCTTTTTTAACTTACTTATTAAATTTAACTGCATGGCCATGGCAACCACATGGCTCGGGAAGTATATCTGTCAACCTGACGCGGGATTTCTGTGGCCATTGCTCCAGTTGATTACTCGACAGCATCAAATGTACAGTAAAATCTACCACCTTCCTCAGGCAGAAGCTGTTGCTCAGGCCATTTCCAGCACAGATTCTGCAGGCTTCAAGTCTTTCCAGCAGTCTCCATCCAATCTCACCTCATTTGAAGACCTCTCTCACCATTGACAGAACACTTCAGTATTCTGTATGTCACCTGCTTTCTATTCCATCAACATAGATGCTGTTTATACTATCACACCTTGGTCCTCAGAATTGGACCACAATGAACCCCAACACCAGCAGCACCAAGCGCGCCAGCAGCATCAACAACAACACTAGTCTTCTCCGCAATCACCTGATGCAGCACAGGACAGATGGCATCAGCACCTGAACACATTGCTGCCCGGGAGGCCAGGGATGGCCATATCATGGCCAGATTTAGTTAACTTCATGCTGTATATCCATATGGCTGCTATATGATGCGCTAGGTCAGTACCACCCTTCACCAACACCATAAAGCATCCCTACAATGACCGTGCCATTCCTTTCATACTCATCACCATTGCGGAGATATCATTATGCCTCACCATTCACTGTAACTCACTAAAGCACTTCCAAAGGTGCACACAAATCTGCCCAAGACTGGAAAGTGTTGAAAATAAAGATTTTTATGTTTGACACCTCATTAACAGAAGCTTTACATGAACATTGGATAAAACACCCAAGTGGCTACCCTCATGTGTTGTTAGTTGGATGATTGTAGCAGGATGAAGGTGAGTGTGAGGAATGGCTAGTGAGATGGAGATGCGATAATGTAGATAGGGAGAGAGGGATGGGCAGAGGTGCAAGGTATGTTGGTGTAAGGATGTGCAGGAGTAAGGTAGGGAAGACAGAGTGATGGGGTTGTGATGAGAGGCACAGGAGGATGAAGTTGAGTCTGGCTTTGTACTTACGTTTCCTGTTTAATTAGATAATTGAAATGTTTGCGGCACTACACCCAGACCCTCCTGAACATATTCCTGCTTGTGACCTCCTGTGCAATCTGCAACTAGGTTATTTTAGTCTCCTGGGGAGGTCTCTTCCACCCATCAGAAGGGCAGAGAGCCTCCCTGTGTACTCTGCTTCCTTCCATAAACATAACCATAGGGAGGAAGTCATTGGAGAGTCTGGGTGCAGCCCTCTGCGTTTGTGCAGTCATTGTTAGTGTTTGCAGCCCTCCAATGCTGTAGTACACTGACAGCATTAAGTTACATTAAACGCCACATCTAATGTGGCCATGGACCCTTTAAAGATCCCGGCTGAAAGCACGTCATGAATGACGTCACCAGACTCGCTCCATTTAATTGGACTGGGTAACACGCTGGACAGGCTTAACAGGCCCTATTAACGTAAGTTCATTTTCAGCAATGGGATGGAGCTAGCAGTGGGGTCGTGACCTGCCATGACCACCGACTGCACCGGACACGCCGAGGTAGGCAAAATACCAGCCAGAGACTGAAGGCTATCAGTATAAAAGCAATGGAGAAGATGGGAAAAAAATGTCACACTCATGGCTAACAGAACATATCACTCTTTTACCGCAAGTGGCTATTGAGGCAGAGATTTTAATAACATAGGAAACTGAAAAAATATTGGATCGATACAGAGAAATGGCAAGGGAATAAAATTGGACTGAGATGAAGAAACAGCAAGTGGCTCTCTTCTGTATAATTTCTATGTTTGAATATTAAGGTCGTCATCACAATAGGAAGAACCAATTAATAAAATAGTATTTGTAATAATTAAAACATTGCTCCAGGACAAAGCTCTACCATGACTATATCCCTGAATATGATACCAAAACCATGCCCCGTCCTATGTATAATTTTTTTTAAAAGCTTATTTTAAATTTTAAAATATGACAAAATAAAAACAATGTTAGAACTGGATATATATTACATATAAATTAATAGGAAAATGTTTATCTTTGAATTGTCAATGTACAGACATAACTCTCCAGAACAGATAAATCAAATAATAGTGGAGAGAGAGACCTGCCTTTAATAAGTGACTGTTTAATTCTGAGAGAGGTTGCCTTATGCAAACCACCTCCACGTCAAGAAAAAATATTTGCACTTAATATACACATCAGTGTCTGACTTTTCTATCTGATTAAAACATAACTTTTCACTTTCTTGTTGAGTGTTTGTATCTAGTCCTACCGGTCCAACTTTTGGGTGGCTTAGGTTTCTGAAATCGTTCTGGAGGTGCAGCAAATGGAATCCCTTTGAAAACATTAATAGTCTTGTCATCAACTGTCTCAACAGATCCCCTCACAGGTCCATATTCAGTCTGTACAATTACCTGCACATAATGGAGCAAATATTACACAAGTTGCCTTCCCTTCGAATACTCAACAACAACTTGCATTTAGATAGCACATTTAACATACAAAAATGTCCCAAGGCATTTCACAGGAGCATAATCAGATTGACAACAGACTGAAGAAGGATTTACTAAGATGGGTGACTAAAAGCTTGGTTAAAGAAGTATTTTTTAAGGAGGAGAGAAGTGCAAATGCCGAGAGATTTAAGGAGGGAATTCCTGAGCATAGAGCCTACATGGACGAGGGTGTGGTCCCCAATGGTGGGAAGGAGGGGGTTGGAGGAGTGCTGAGATCTCGGAATCTCGGAGGGTTGTAGGGCTGGAGGAGGTTACGGAGATAGGGAGGGGCGAGACCATGGTGGGATTTGAACATGGTTATGAGAATTTTAAAATCATTTAATTTAGACTGGGGAAGTGCGGACACCTAAAAAAAAAAGGGCACCGTGAATTTAACAGTGGGACCAACGCCTGCACAAATAGGGTGCTGGCCATCCCACTGGTAAATTGGTATGCTCTGTGCCCAAAATTTCCAATTTCTACCCCATTATCTTGTCTGTATTTCTCTTAAGAACTGAGCAGTAACTAAAACAGATATCAGGGTTCACAGTCTCGTTTATATACACTCCCAGTTCATGATATGTGCAGATGATTACCCTGAATACTAGCTATTCATCAATTGTTCTTTTCAAGCATAACTGACCATTGTCAGTGCATGGTATAAACTTAACGGAGAAAGCCACATGGCATGTTTTGGAAACCAACAATTATTTTAGAGAGACTGCTTGTGTGTAGCTGGTGACCACTATCAACAACAATAAAAAAAATTACAATTCTAGACTGCCTTTAATGTAGAAAACATCACAAGGCACTTCAAGCAGACAGAGGAAAATGAATGCAAGACCACATAAGAAGAGATTAGGAGGGTTGACCAAAAGATTGGTTGAAGAGATGAGCTTTAAGGAGGGTTTCTAAAAAGGAGAAGAAGGTGGAGAGGCAAAAGGGATTCATGAGGGAATTCCAGAGAGTGGGATTTTAGTGCCTGAAGGCAAAAGCCACCAATAATGGAATGAAAGAAAGGTGGCTGTACAAGAAGCTGGAATTAGAGGAACGGAGATCAGCAGAAGGGGGGCTGTTGGATTGGAGGAGGTTACACAGTTAGCAGAAGGTGAGACCATGGAGAGCTGAAACAGAAGAACATGAGTTAAAATTTAATCCACAGGCAAACCAGGACCAAATATATGTTAGTGAAGGCAGGGGTAATGGGGTATAGGATGCAAACAACAAAGTTTTGGACAAGCCGGAGTTTGTGGCGAATGGCAAGGAGAAACTGGAGTAATCACGTCAAGAGGTGATAAATGTGTGTATGAGGTTTTCATTGGTGGATAAGCTGATGTAGAGGAGAAGATGGGTGATGTTATGAAAATGGAAGTAAGCAGTTTCTTGTGGTGGAGTGACATGGGGGTCATAAACTCAGCTCAGAGTCAAACAGGACGCTGAACAGTTTGGTGCAACCTAAGACAGTGGCAAGGGAGCTGAGTTTGTGACAGGGGCCAAAGACGATGGTTCAGTCTTTCCAATATTTTATTGGACGAAGTAAAGACTCATCCAAAACTGAATGTTGGACAAGCAGTTTGATGGTAGAGCTGTGGTGGTGTGGAGATTTAGAGTTATACAACATCAGGTGGAAATTGATCTGTGGGAGTCCAGAACAAGGGGACATAATCTTAAAATTCGGACTGGATCATGCAGGGGTGAAATCACGAAGCACTTCTTCACGCAAAGGGTAGTAAAGTCTGGAACTCCCAAAAAGCTGTTGAGGCTGGATCAATTGAAAATTTCAAAACTGAGATTGATATATTTTTTTTAGGTAAGATATTAAGGGATGTGGAACCAAGACGAGTAAATGGAATTAAGATACAGATCGGCCTTGAACTGATTGAATGGTGGAACAGGCTTGAAGGGCTGAATGGTCTACTCCTGTTCCTATGATCCATGCCTGCAGATGCCAAGAGGCAGCATGTTAATGAGGAAAAGAAAGGGGCCTAGAATGAATTCTTTGAGTGTAAGGGTGGGAAAAGAGGACATTATTAGAAATGGTTTGGCTACGATTGGATAGGTGGAGCCAAGTGAGGGCATTGCCAGAGTTGGAACGTTGGAGGAGTGTCATTGCAGGAGGATGGTGTGGTTAACATGTTGAAGACTGCAACGAGCTTGAAGAGGAATAATGCACCAAGGTTACAGTAACAGAAAATGTGATTCGTTGCTTTGGTTAGGGCCGTTTAGAGTTATGGGAGAGGCAGAAAACAGGTTGGAGGGATTCAAACAGGGAGCTATGGGAGAGATGGGAGATGATAACATGTTCAAAGAACCTGGAGAGAAATTAGAAACGAGGCAAGGAAAGATGGGCAAGAGCTTGGATTTTTTTACGAGGGGAGGAATGACAACAAGTTTGAAAGGGGCTGTGCAGTGTTTGAGAGGGTTCCGATTACAGAGTCAGCTAGCATGGGGGCAAGGAAGGGAACTGTATAAACCAGAGCACAGAAAGCATGAAGTTAGACCAACACGAAGTCAAAATCAAAATGATGACTGGATGGATGAGATTGGAAACTCTCCCTACAAAATATTGTGGACATAAAGCCCTCTTATCACTTTATGCCACAGCTTAGAACTGCAACATGCCCACACCATGTTCTGCTCTGAAAGATCAAGTTACTACTAAATTCTATGACCATAAATTACTCTGCAAATCACACTGGTGTATTGCTTTTTAATTAGCCAGCTTTAATATTTGTTATGTGAATCTGTGTAAAAGTCATTTCAATAATTCTTTCAAGAAAGCAAATACATTCCCTTTAAAGATTATGCAATTACCCTTTCCGGATTTTCACGAAGACTTCGCGTATCAATTCCTTCAGGACCGCCAATGCTTTCAGCACAGTCATAACCTTCTGGAATAACAGGGTTTTTAAACTCAACGCTATTTTCCTTCTGAATTTCAGTTTCAAGTGTGTACAAAGAGCCTGTCAAACAGAAAACAGTTACAATAGTGTCAGCTATATTCACTTTTGTTACACTTCTATCCTTTGTACTGATGCGTTAAGGTGTCAATGTTAACATTGTTCGTCCCCATCAGTTGGGAATTTACAGTGTTTAATATTTTTCTTTTTATCGCTAAATGTAAGCAAGTATATTTTAGCTGCTTTTTCTGTGTTATATAATGTGCCTTAAGGAGACTCCGTCTCTAATTAAAACTTCCAAATTACTCATTAAATTTTGGTTACTGTCAGCATCTTTCCTGGTTTCTCCCATTCATATTTTACTACAACTGCAGTTTGGATAATTGCGTCAGGATGTGCTTGAATCCTGAAAAAAGTTACATTTTAATTTGTGTGACAATTGTCAATAAGAACTGTTAGCATTTAACACGGGCTTACCTGCTTGTGCGCCTGGCCCTAAGGCAATCAGTAGCATCACTAGTAGAACTGTCTCCATAGCTTTATCCTTTTAACTGCTATTTTTTTTGTCTATCCTTTTCTCTTTGTATATCCAGGAGATGCAATGAATGCACTGTTCTTATGCGGGCTAGACAGAATAATAGTTAGACGGTATTAGAAGAAATCTCAACAGTAAGAGAATGACCACTTTACATGTCTGATCTGCAAATTCTTGGAAACCCATCTGAATATCAGTGCCTGAAGGCTCTAGTGATGCAGCACCAGCCTCTCATTCTGACACCTGATTATCCACATTCAGAAAGAAACATCACTGGTAATTATTCCTCAATTTCAATTGATTCAAATCTATTGAAAGCAAAAATATCAGGGTCTTTTTAAACTTGAAACCTAAATGGCCTTTTTTGATGTGACACACATGTATTTCGTACTCAAAATACACATCACACTAAAAGGGAAAGTAATTCTACAGATACCATGGCAGATACTTACAATAGAGTTCACCTTATACTATCAAAGTCAGATAGCTTTCCACAAAACGTTTCACAACAACGATTATTATTTCAATTTTGAATGCTTGTTTTTTTTATGATTCCTGTGAAAGGCCGAGGTGAAGTGTTCTGTTGGGTTAAGTGGTTGCAGATAAAAACATACAATTGTATAACATTATAGGCTGCATTGTTTGCAGTTACCACTCCATTCTCTACTTACCTCTTACAGCCTTCCTTCACTGTTGGTCCCTGTTGCTTGACAGAGGTGTCTCTTTCTCCTCACACTCTATCATCACCTGATTGTCAGCTTTTCCGAAAAGCGAACCTACATTTATAGTAAGTCACCATCTCTTGTTTCAGATCAGTGAACCAATTGGCATGGACATTGGGCAAGATTACACTTTGGTTACATTAGCCTGGGGTATCTGTAAAATGAGAATTGCAACAATATATTGACTAAGTGCAATTTTAAACATGTGCTTTTTACAAGATCATTGGTTTAGCCCATTGTTGCAACCTAGTAATAAATTGTTTTTCTCATTATTGCCACAGCACAATACTTCAGTCACTAAAACCAGGCCCATGAAAGTTTTTGTTCTTGTGTGGAAATATGGAATATCAAACACAAAGCAACAACATAGACCACATATACTGTAGGTTAAGAAAATCAAGTTTTAAATTAATATTTTTCAGAATGAGAATGGAACATTTGGTGGAAAGCAGAACCTTTCTGCTTCTGTGGAGTTTTGGCCACCATTTAACTGGATTTCTGGATCATTTATGTGGCTTCACCCTGAGAGACATCGCCATGATCCACACCAGCTCCTGCCACTTCTGCTGCCTGGTTAAAGATCTGTGTGAGGATTACTGGAAAGTAATGAGGCTGTTGAAGCCCTGTATTATGATTATTTCAATCTAATTTCCCAAAATAATAAATCCACACCAGGCAGGCTGCTGTAGATTAGAGTCTATTCCCCAACTTAATGAGCAGCCAAAGCATTCATTAAAGAACCTATAGCTGAGCTAAGCACCTCTGCTGCAGCAGGTCTCAAAGTGGCCATGTTCTCCATAGTGGTCTGCAGCTTGGTCAGCACTGCACAAATATAAATTTTAGACTCCTCCATGGATGCATTCTCAGATATCTCCACAAACTGTAAGCTACTAGAATGCAATCTGATTCCCTTTTAAAAGCATTTTAAAAAAATGAGTTCATGGGATGTGGGCATCGCCGGCAAGGCCAGCATTTATTGCCCATCCCTAATTGCCCTGGAGAAAGTGGTGGTGAGCTGCCTTATACAACTGAGTGGCTCGCTAGGCCATTTCAGAGGGCAGTTAAAAGTCAACCACATCACTGTGAGTCTGGAATCACATATAGGCCAGACCGACCGAGTAAAGACAGCAGATTTCTTTTTCTCGAGGACATTAGTGAACCAGATGGGTTTTTACAACAATCCAGTAGTTTCATGGTCACCATTACTGACACTAGTTTTTTATTTCAGATTTATTTAATTAACTGTATTTAAATTCCCCAGTTGTCGTGGTGGGATTTAAACTCGCGTCTCCGGATCATTAGTCCAGGGCTCTGGATTACTAGTCCAGTGACATAACCACCATGCTACCATACTCTATGGACTCTGCTTCAACAACTTACATTTATATAGCGCTTTTAATGCAGTAAAATTTCCTAAAGTGCTCTACAAGAGTGTTACCAAGCAAAATTTGACATCAAACCACCCAAGGTGATATTAGAACAGAACTTGGTCAAAGAAGTAGGTTTTAAGAAGCGTCTTAACGGAGGAGAGAGAGAGGTAGAGCAACAGATAAGAATTTGTGACAGCTAATTCCAGTGTTAGGCAAAAGTGTTTGAACCAGTGTCTGTTACTGCCACATGCACAAGCAAGAATTCTGTTCATGAATATATGGCAAGAGTCATCGGGACTGAAATTGCCACTTTCCTTAAGGCTTGTTACCACCGGAAATCGGCGGCCATGCTGCAGAGTGGAGTGGCCGCCGAATTTCCGTGTAATGGTCACCAATCGCCCAATTGCCCTGCTGCACCGCTCCCACGCCCCCCCCCCCCACCACTCCCGCAGCGGTGCTGGCCAACACTCCACAAGTGCGTCATCACTGCACGCACTGCTGAGGTCCCGGTCCGGAAACGACATTCTGCTCTAAAAATCGTCTGACTGCTCGGCGGTGCCAAGAGCTGTTTTTTTCAGGTGGTGCATAGTTCCTGATGCACACCACCAGAGTGCCTTAACGGTGTGTTGGTTTCTGTTGAGTTTGTGTCGGTGACTTTTTCCCGTTTGAGAAGTAGTGCAAGGATACAGTGCGCGATTGTTTGCTGGAGGCGACTTCGAGGAGGCTGGGCTTGGGGAGGGGTTGGAAATGGGGGTAGTGCTGGCAGGCCAATGCCTCCTGCACATTGTGCGTGCCGCCGAGGCACGCAGGAGAAGGCAGCAGAGGCAGCGGGCAAGGGCCCCAGCTATCATTGCGGCCCAGCATGGAGAAGGCCAGGGAGATGGCGAAAGAGGGGAGGCCAGAGAGCTGCCACAGGAAGGCCCTCAACAAGTGCATCCCCTAAGGAGGAGAGTGAGGACCCTCCGCACAAGATACTGGGCCAACAGGACAGCCTGCAGCCTGCAGTAGAGGCAGATGCTGGGCAGCAGCAGCCTGCAGAGGTGGAGGAGTCAGCAGAGCAGCAGGGAGAAGTCAATGAGGCACAACAGAGATCAAGACGGCTGCACAGACGTGGGGGCGCTAGGCCATATCGGCAAAGGGTCTTCCGCCACCAATTCTCATACAGGGATCTGAATGATGATCAGTGCCTGCGCAGACTTCGATTCCGCAAGGTCGTAGTGATGGAGCTCTGTAATCTCCTGCAGGGAGACCTGGAGCCGCAAACACGGGTGAGGACAGCCCTGAGCGTGGCCTCCAAGGTTACTATGTGTGCCACACCTCTTCACTGGTTCAGATCGAGATTGTGGCTGGCTCCTTGGTGATAAGGGCTACGTACTGAGCATTTGGCTCATGACTCCTCTTCGCAACCCTAGAACTGCTACACAGCACGCATATAATGACAGTCTCTCGGGCAGCAGGACCATCATTGAGCACACAATTGGGATTCTCAAGCAGAGGTTCCATTGCCTGGACTGCTCAGGGGGTATGCTGCAGTACTCCCTGAGCATGTCTCCATATTCGTGGTGGTGTGCTGCATGCTCCACAACCTGGTCATCATGCGAGCACAGCCATTGGAGGATGAGGCAGCAGTGCCATCCGTGGAGCAGGAGGCGCATGAGGAGGAGGAGGCACAGGGGTTGGAGCAGGATGCAGGTGGATAGCCACACAGGAGGCGGCGTCGCTATCATGACCCTGCAAGGGAAGCACAAAGCCGTCTCATAACTGCACTTTTCACATAACTGAATAACCAGCTGAGCCTGCATCTGGCCAGGTCCATGGGCCAACCTGTGAGTCCTCTCATAGAAACATAGAAATTAGGTGCATGAGCAGGCCATTCGGCCCTTCGAGCCGGCACCACCATTCAATGAGTTCATGGCTGATCATTCAAACTCAGTACCCCTTTCCCGCTTTCTCTCCATACCCCTTGATCCTTTGGCCATAAGGGCCATATCTAACTGGGCTTGTGGTCACTGGAGTTCAGAAGAATGAGAGGGGCTCTCATAGAAACGTTTAAAATTTTGACGGGTTTAGACAGATTAGATGCAGGAAGAATGTTCCCAATGTTGGGGAAGTCCAGAACCAGGGGTCACAGTCTAAGGATAAGGGGTAAGCCATTTAGGACCGAGATGAGGAGAAACTTCTTCACCCAGAGAGTGGTGAACCTGTGGAATTCTCTACCACAGGAAGTTGTTGAGGCCAATTCACTAAATATATTCAAAAAGGAGTTAGATGAAGTCCTTACTACTAGGGGGATTAAGGGGTATGGCGAGAAAGCAGGAATGGGGTACTAAAGTTGCATGTTCAGCCATGAACTCATTGAATGGCGGTGCAGGCTCGAAGGGCCAAATGGCCTACTCCTGCACCTAGTTTCTATGTTTCTATGGGCACAAGTTTCGGGCTGCGCCGAGAACGGCGCAGCCCCGGCCTGGACGCCCGTTTTTCGCACCACAAAGTGCGCCTAAAAAAAACTTACAGATTCTCCGGCTCCCTGCAGGTCCTCTTGAGTCGGGCGCGGCGCAGCACAAGCTGTAGGGGGCGGAGCCAGGTCCCTGCGCTGAAAACAGTGCCGGGACCTCTGCACATGCGCGCTACAGTGGGCGCGCATGTGCAGTAGCTCCAGGCACCCAAATCTGTGTGGGAGGGGCCCGAAGCACGCAGTTCCTAGCCCTGGCCGAATGGCCTCACTGGGGCTGCGTGCATAAGGCTGCCTCCCACACCCAGCTCCTGCTTCCTCCTGACCCGACTCGACTCCCGCTTCCCCCTCCCCCCCGTCCTGGGACCGGACCCGACCCCGACCCGACTCCCGCTTCACTCCCCCCCACCCCCTCTGGACCCGACCCCGACCCGACTCCCGCTTCACCCCCCCCCCCCGGACCCGACCCCGACCCCGACCCCGACACCGACCCGACTCCCGCTTCACCACCGCCCCCCCACTGCCCCCGGACCGGACCGGACCCGAACCCCCGGACTGGATCCGACCCGCGCTCCCCCCCCCGCACCCGACCTGACCTCCCTCCCTCCGACCCGAACCGAACCGACCTCCCTCCCACCACCCCCCCGACCCGACCCATGCTCCCGATTCCCGTCCGCCCCCCCCCCTCCCACCCGGAGCCGACCCAACCTGACCTCCCTCCCCCCGCCCCCGACACGAACCGAACCGACCTCCCTCCGCCCCCCCCCCCGACCCGCGCTCCCGACCCCGACCCGCGCTCCCGCCGACCCGATCTCGCTCCCGACCCCGGAACCCGGACCCGACCCGACCCAATGCCACCTACCTGTAAATCTGGTGCTGGGGACGCGCCTTGCCCGAAGTCTTGGGCCCGGCCGGGCCTGACCCGTTCAGCCTCTCTCCCCCCCCTTCTCCTTTCCCCCACCCCCCTCTTCTCCCTCCCCCCACCCTTCTCCTTTCCCCCTTCTCCTTTCCCCCATCACCTTCCCCCCCTCCTTCACCTTCCCCCCCTCCTTCACCTTTCCACCCTCCCCTTCTCCTTCCCCCGCTCCGCTTCTCCTTCCCCCCCTCCCCTTCTCCTCCCCCCACCCCTTCTCCTTTCCTCCCCTCCCCTTCCCCCCACCTCCCCTCCACCTTCTCCCCCTTCTCCTTCCCCCCCTTCTCCTCCCCCTCTCCTCCCCCTCCCCTTCTCCTTCCCCCTCCCCTTCTCCTTCCCCCCTTCTCCTTTCCCCTTCTCCTTCTTCTCCTCCCCCATTCCCCTTCTCCTCCCCCCTTCCCCTTCTCCTCCCCCCTTCCCCTGCTCCTCCCCCCTTCCCCTCCTCCTCCCCCTCCCCCCCTCCTCCCCCCCTTCCCCTCCTCCTCCCCCTCCCCCCCTTCTCTCCACCCCCTCCTCTCCCCTTCTCCCCCTTCCCTCCCCCTCTCCCCTTCCCTCTCCTTCTCCCCATCCCTCCCCCTTCCCTCCCTCCCCCTCTGCCTCCCTCCCTGCCCTCCCCCTGCCCCCCCTCTCTCCCTCTACCCCCCCTCCCCTCGCTGTCAGAAACACAGACACTGACAGACAGAGAGTGAGAGACACAGACAGACAGACAGACAGAGAGATAGAGACACTGACAGAGACACACTGGGGGAGGGGGGGAGCATCCCAGCATGCTGTTGGAGGGCTCCCAGTGATGCAGTCGGTAAGTAGAAAATGTTTTATTTATTGATTTAAAAAAAAAAAGATTTCTTATTAATTTTTTTGGATTGATTTATTGGTTGGTTTATTGATGTTTTTATCATTTATTATTGATGATGGCTCTTTATTTGTAAAACTGTAGTGTTTAATGTTTGTAAACTTCCCTTTAACCCCCCCCCCCCCATTCCCTACGCCTAATTTGTAACCTACGCCTGATTTTCTAAAGTGTAGACGAGGTTTTTTCGAACGTACAAAAATCTTCACTTACTCCATTCTAAGTTAGTTTGGAGTAAGTTTTCACTGCCAGAACTTTGAAAACAGGCGTAAGTGGCCGGACACGCCCCTTTTTGAAAAAAAAATTCTGTTCCAAAGTGAAACTGTTCTAACTGACTAGAACTGGAGCAAACTAAATGCCGAGAATTTGAATTTCTAATATACTCCGTTCTACACCAGTTGCTCCAAAAAATCAGGAGCAACTGAGGCCGAAACTTGGGCCCATTGTTTCTAACTCCCTTTTGAATATATCTAATGAACTGGCCTCAACATCTTTCTGCAGTAGAGAATTCCACAGGTTAACCACTCTCTGAGTGAAGAAGTTTCTCCTCATCTCGGTCCAAAATGGCTTACCTCTTATTCTTAGACTGTGACCCCTGGTTCTGGAACTCCCCAGCAACGGGGAACATTCTTCCTGCCTCTAACCTGTTCAATCCCATCGGAATTTTATATGTTTGTATGAGATCCCCTCTCATTCTTCTAAACTACAGTGGATACAAGCCCAGTTGATCCAGTCATTCCTCATATGTCAGTCCTGCTATCCCGAATATACCTGGTGAACCTTCGCTGTTCTCCCTCAATAGCAAGAACGTCCTTCCTCAAATTCGGAGACCAAAACTGAACACAATATTCCAGGTGTGGCCTCACCAAGGCTCTGAACAACTGCAGTAAGACCTCCCTGTTCGTATACTCAAATACTCTAGCTATGAAGGTCAACATGCCATTTGCCTTCTTCACCGCCTGCTGTACCTGCATGCCAAACTTCAATGACTGATGTACCATGACATCCAGGTCTCGTTGCACCTCCCCTTTTCCTAATCTGTCACCATTCAGATAATATTCTGTCTTCCTGTTTTTGCCACCAAAGTGGATAACCTCACACTTATCCACATTATACTACATCTGCCATGCATTTGCCCACTCACCTAACCTGTCCAAGTCACCCTGCAGCCTCTCAGCATCCTCCTCACAGCTCACACCGCCTCGCAGCTTAGTGTCATCTGCAAACCTGGAGATATTACATTCAATTCCTTCATCTAAATCATTAATGTATATTGTAAATAGCTGGGGTCCCAGCACTGAACTCTGTGGCACCCCACTGGTCACTGCCTGCCATTCTGAAAAGGACCCGTTTATTCCGACTCTCTGCTTCCTGTCTGCCAACCAGTTCTCTAGCCACATCAGTACATTACCCCCAATACCATGTGCTTTAATTTTGCACACTAATTTCTAGTGTGGGGCCTTGTCAAAAGCCTTTTGAAAGTCCAAATACACCACATCCACTGGTTCTCCCTTGTCCACTCTACTAGTTACATCCTCAAAAAATTCTAGGAGATTTGTCAAGCATGATTTCCCTTTCATAAATCCATGCAGACTAGGACCGATCCTGTCACTGCTTTCCAAATGCGCTGCTATTTCATCTTTAATAATTGATTCCAACAATTTACCCACCATCGATGTCAGGTTAACCGGTTATAATTCCCTATTTTCTCTCTCCCTCCTTTTTTAAAAAGTGGTGTTACATTAGCTACTCTCCTGTCCAGAGGAACTGATCCAGAGTCAATATAATGTTGGAAAATGATCAATAATGCATCCACTATTTCTAGGGCCACTTCCTTAAGTACTCTGGGATGCAGCCTATCAGGTCCTGGGGATTTATCGGCCTTCAATCCCATCAATTTCCCTAACACAATTTCCTTCTCACTAGACCCACTGTCCCCTAGTACATCCAGAAGGTTATTTGTGTTTTCTTTCGTGAAGACAGAACCAAAGTATTTGTTCAATTGGTCTGCCATTTCTTTGTTCCCTATTATAAATTCACCTGATTCTGACTGCAAGGGACCTACGTTTGTCTTCACTAATCTTTTTCTCTTCACATATCTATAGAAGCTTTTGCAGTCAGTTTTTATGTTCCCTGCAAGCTTCCTCTCATACTCTATTTTCCCCCTCCTAATTAAACCCTTTGTCCTCCTCTGCTGAATTCTAAATTTCTCCCAGTCCTCAGGTTTTCTGCTTTTTCTGGCCAATTTATACGCCTCTTCCTTGGATTTAACACAATACTTAATTTCCCTTGTTAGCCACAGTTGAGCTACCTTCTCCGTTTTCTTTTTACTCCAGACAGGGATGTACAATTGTTGAAGTTCATCCATGTAATTTATAGATGTCTGCCATTGCCTATCCACTGTCAACCCTTTAAGTATCATTTTCCAGTCTATCCTTGCCAATTCACGTCTCATACCATCGAAGTTACCTTTCCTTAAATTCAGGACCCTAGTCTCTGAATTAACACTGTCACTCTCCATCTAAATAAAGAATTCTACCATATTATGGTCACTCTTCCCCAGGGGGCCTCGCACATCAAGATTGCTAATTAGTCCTCTTTCATTACTCAACACCCAGTCTAGGATGGCCAGCTCTCTCGTTGGTTCCTCGACATATTGGTCTAGAAAGCTATCACTAATACACTCCAGGAAATCCTCCTCCACTGCATTGCTACCAGCTTGGTTAGCCCAATCTATATGTAGATTAAAGTCTCCCATGATAACTGCTGTAACTTTATTGCACGCATCCCTAATTTCCTGTTTGATGCCATCCCCAACCTCACTACTACTCACACATCATTCCCGCACACTAAAATGAGAGACCTCATCAGAATTTCCTGAAACAAAATAAAGATTTATTAGAACCCAAACAGTGGATTTCCAAAACATTCAGATAATTAATTATCACTCTTGTGCAACTCGTTACTACCCCTCTTACGCAGACCTATCCTTACACTATGCCGCAGTGTGTCCCCTGTGGCTGCCTCAGGGCTTTGGGAAGTTTGCTGTGTGTCTGTAGAGGAAGCTACAGATGTCCTTCTTGGACACTCTCGACCAGCTCTGACTCTGGAAGGGCCGGCTGGAGACTGGGCCGCATCCTCCTCTGCCATGGATGGCAGTAATTGCGGGTTGGCAAGTCTTGGCTCAGGGCTGCTGTGAACCGGAGAGCCCATGTCAGTATCCTGGTCCGAAGAGCCAGCGCCACTCCCCTGGGACAGCACCCCACTTCCCCCCAAGCTGCTGGAGCACAGATCGGCGGGGTGGGGTGGCACCGTTAGGCCCCCAGTAGACCATGGTGGACCCAGCTGCAATGGCAGCAGTCAGATCTCGTGTAGCCTCCAGCTGAGACCACATGAGAGCAGCCACACTCTGGAAGCCATCAGAGACGACAGTAGTCAGATGCTCCGTGCCCTGTTGCCCAGAGTGCATGAGAGCATTCTGAGCTTCCAGGGCAGTGGCCATCCTGCCCAAAGAAGCACAGCCACGCTTGTTTCCTCGCACCTGTGCTGCAATGGCAGTTGTCACCTCGGTCAAGGTACGCATCATCGCAGCTGGATCCGCACGCTCATTTTGGGATTCCACCATCGTCGGCACACTGGCAATGGTGGTCCCCATGGTGTCCACAATGCGGGAGGCGGGCTCCTCCACGCTCCCGACCACTTGCGACAGCCTGTCGGGCACCCCTTGCAGTGCCGCCAAGAGCTCGGATTGCATGGCCTCCACCCTTTGTTCATAAGCCCCAACATCGATGGGCTCATCCAAGTCGTCCTCAGCAGGACTCGGCTGTACACCGCCCCCCCGGAGAGATACCACACGAGGTTCCCTTTGCCCTTCACCATGCTGCAGCGGCTAGGCCCCGGTGCTTCTCCCAGTGTGCAACCAGCATTCACCTGGTTCACACTCGGGGTGTCATCTGCAATCCTAAAAGGGACAAGGGGTGTCATGAGGGTGAGGTGCTGCATAGCACCATGCAGCAAAAAGCTTGCACACAAGCATAAGCGATAGCCAGGTGCCCACTGCACTGAGGGAGAGATGGCATTGCACAAAGGCCTTCACTTACCCATGCTGCGCCCAGAGTCATCGGAGCAACCAACAGCCACAGAGATTCCAACATGCCTGCCCACTAGCCGCTGCACCCTCTCCTCCAGATCAGTGAGCTGGGCATTTTGTGACTCGCCCTCACCAGTGGCTTGTCAGTCGACACGGTTGTGCGCTACCTTGGTCTGCAAAGCAATGAAGGGTTGATAAGTCGCAGATTCCAGAGGCCTCGGCAATGAGTGCAAATTGGGTCGATTACATGCAGCTGTGAATCTCAGATGGAAGGGATCTTCCATTGTGAGTGTGCACACATACATGCCTTAGCAATCAACAGCTACTTCAGCTACTATGTAGTGTCGGTGAGAAAGAAGTTAAGGTGAAGGAGAATCTGGCAGATGTAATGTGAGGAGTTTGGAGAATGTGTACTCAATTTCATCAGTCGAATAAGGTCAGTTAGCCTTTTCCTGCATTGGGTGGGGGTGCGCTGGTGAATTGAGGTCCCCAAAACCTCCTCCACAATCTCCCTCCAGGCATTTGTGAAGATGCTCCTACTTGGCCTCCCACCACTTTCAGGGAAGAGTAGCCGCCTCCTTCCCTCCACAGCTACCAACAGAGCTCCGTGTCGCTGAAGCGGCTGGCCCTCCTCAAACGTCCCCTTGCAGCCATCTCCTCTGATATAAGTGAGACCGAAGTCATGACACGGCTGCAAAACCTTCCCTTTAAGAAGGCCAGGGAGCAGCTGCATCGTTAGGATCAATTGGTTCAGAGCAGAATTTCACGGTCCAAACGCCACTCTGCTGCCACACCGCTAAAACCAGCCTATAACCCCAATCATTACCACTCCACTCCATTTTGGGCCCGAAAAAGCAGTCTTCAATCTTAACACCACTCCATCCATCTCAGCGGTAAGGGACGCTCAAATGCGTCCCGTTTTGGGCGGAGGGCAATTTTGGCCCCATCCTTTCTATGGGTATTAAGCTTTTGGACAGTGATTATAGGGATTATATATGGTTACCACTCAATTAATGGAATGTGCTTGTTCATCCTTTTTAACTTTTAATATGCAATAATGTAAGTTAAACAATACATGTTCATCTGATTCCTCAGCAAGCTTATCGAGTGAGTAGATGACCCATAGAGACTGAGATAGTCCCAGGTTAGATCCCTGGGAGTAATCATTGTTCATGAGTTTAAGATATATTTTTGTGATTAGTGTCTGCCATTAAAGCTCTTCACACAGAATGATTCTGTCAGTGTTGTGTTGAAGAGGCTTACAGTCCATCAAGAGAGACCTTTGTGTACTCCCACTCAGCCGTGGCTCAGTGGGTAGCACTTTTGCCTCTGGGTCAGAAGGTTTGGAGTTCAAATCCCATTCCAGAGACTTGAGCACAAAAATCTGGGCTGACACTGAGGGATTGCTGCACTGTCGGAGGTGCTGTCTTTTGGATGTTAAACTGAGGGCCTGTCTGCTTTCTCAAGTGGTCATAAAAGATCCCACGGCACTATGTCGAAGAAGATCAGTGGCGTTATCCCGGTGTCCTGGACAATATTTATCCCTCAAACAACATAACTAAAACAGGTTATCTGGCCATTATTACATTGCTGTTTGTGGGAGTTTGTTGTGTGTATTTGTCTGCCACATTTCATGCATTACAGCAGTGACTGCAATTCAAAGAGTACTTCATTGGCTGTAAAGCGCTTTAGGACATCCGATGATCGTGAAAGGCTTTATAGGAAGGCAAGTCTTTCTTTCTTGATCCTCAGGAATATGAACCTGGAAGCAGTTTATAGTGCAGGGATGCGAGGATTCTACCATCAAAATTTTGGGGAAAATGAGGAACAATCTTGGAATACAGGACTGAGTAACGGAGATTCTCTACTTGTGGCGGGGTGCAGGGGCGGTGGGGGGGGGGGGGACTTTGTGCTTTATATTAGTTCATGAGCCAACTGTCATCCTTTCCTTGGTGGCAATGGATCATAGGGGAGCAATACTGGGAGATATTGGGTTCATCCAGGGTGGGCAAGCATTTATATTATTATTCTTTCACATTGCCCCCCTGTGTAATGCTTTGCATAGAAAGGGCGATACAGGGACAACTTTTTTTCTCAATTTTAATGTGATAATTGTGCCAATGTCTGTGAGGCTAATGTTACACAAATTGAGCTCGTTACTAAGCTGTTTGTATTGGTCAGTATTTCATTTTATGGCTTCTGGTTCAATCTAAAAATAGATACAACTTTATTCATTAAAAGAAATCCAACCTGAATGAGTGGGACCCTACGGGCAATGGAAAGTATATAAATAAATATCTAAACTTAAAAAAGAGTAATAAACATTAAAATAGGAATATGATGATACCAAGTTCCCAAATATGACTGAACAGCACTGTGCGGTAAGATATCTAACAGACTTTTTGGCAGTTTTTCTTTCAACATCCTCTCAACAGAACTCTGTTGTTATCTCGAGAAGCATTTACTGAAAGTGTTGGTTAAACATCAGCAAACAAAATATTGCCTAAGATTTGTACTGTGTAGTCCAATCTTATTTCTGTTACTAAACCAATGAAAATTAATAGGCACTTAAACACTTTGAAAATTCTCATTACAATTTCAGAGTTTCCCGCTTCACAGAGAACACTGGCAAGTACATTAGTCCCATTCCCCACAAGCCAGAGGTTGATATGAAGGGAAAAGATTAAACTATGTTTTTGTTGTTGTTAAGGAGATTACTATTGTAGTGTATGGAGAAAGAGTCAGAGTGAACACTGTGAGCTCAAAGTAAAAAGTGACCTTAGTCTTTTATTGCAGGTCTCCAGAGTGCCTCTCCAACCTGTGAAGCACTCTTAAATACCTGTGCTCCCAAGGGATTATGAGATCCCTTGGGACTCCAGGAAATGAGCCCTGTGGTGGCTGTACAGAGTATATACAAGTCCAGATACATAACAACATTCCCCCCTAAAGTCAATAGTGTAACTATTTACAATGTGAGTCGATCTGGGGCCCTTCTTGCCCTGGTTGATCATCTCGGTGTGAAGGCTGGTGTTGTTGAGTCATTTGTTGGGCCCTCGCTGGGTTGCTGTGCAGCTGCCCTTGCTGGGCTGCCTGGTGTGTTGGGCCCTGCTGGGCTGCTGTGGATGATGGGTTCTGCTTCATGGTCAACCGTGGTGTCGGTTGCCACTGGTGTGTGTGTTGGGGGATCAAAAAAGGTAGGGTCCAAGGTGGGTTGCTCAGGGTAGTCCGTGAATCTGAGTTTGATTTGGTCCAAGTGTTTCCGGTGAATGAGTCCATTTGAAAGTTTGACCCAAAACACCCTGCTCCCCTCTTTGGCCACGACAGTGCCGGGAAGCCACTTGGGACCTTGCCCATAATTTAACACAAATACAGGATTATTGACTTCAATCTCGCGTGACACATTTGCGCTATCATGGTATGCACTTTGTTGAAACTGCCTGCTCTCTACCTGTTCATGTAGATCAGATTGAACTAACGAGAGCCTTGTCTTAAGTGCTCTTTTCATGAGCAGTTCAGCAGGTGGGATCCCAGTGAGTGAGTGGAGTCTCGTGCAGTAGCGAAGCAGGACTTGGGATAGGCAAGTCTGCAGTGAGCCTTCAGTTAACCTCTTCAAGCCTTGCTTGATGGTTTGCACTGCTCTCTCTGCCTGACCATTGGATGCTGGTTTCAACGGGGCAGATGTGACATGTTTGGGTCATAAATTCTTTGAACTCAGCACTGGTAAAACATGGCCCATTGTCGCTCACCAGGACATCGGGTAAGCCATGTGTGGCAAAATGGCCCGCAGGCTTTCAGTGGTGGCAGCGGACGTGCTAGCCGACATTATCTTACATTCAATCCACTTGGAGTACGCGTCTACAACCATAAGGAATATTTTACCCAAGAATGGGCCTGCATAGTCACATTGTACCCTAGACCACGGTTTGGAGGGCCAAAACCATAAACTTAGCGGCGCCTCCCTGGGTACATTGCTTAACTGTGAGCATGTATTACATCTGTGAACGCAGGACTCTAAGTCCGCATCGATGCCGGGCCACCACGCATGGGATCTGGCTATCGCTTTCATCATTACGATGCCTGGGTGGGTACTGTGGAGGTCATTGATGAAGATGTCTCTGCCCTTCTTAGGGACCACTACTCGATTGCCCCACAGAAGACAGTCTGCCTGTATAGACATTTCATCTGTGCGCCGCTGGAATGGCTTTATTTCTTCCTGCATTTCCACTGGGACACTGGACCAGCTCCCGTGAAGCACACAGCTTTTGACTAGAGATAATAAGGGGTCCTGGCTTGTCCAGGTTTTGATCTGCTGGGCAGTGATGGGTGATTGCTCAATCTCAAATGCTTCCATAACCATGGCTAGATCTGCGGACTGCGCCATTTCCACCCCCATGGTGGGCAATGGCAGCCTACTGAGAGCATCGGCGCAGTTTTCTGTGCCTAGCCTGTGGCGGATGGCATAGTTGTATGCGGACAACGTGAGCACCCATCTCTGGATGCGGGCCGTTGAGTTGGTATTTATCCCTTTCCTCTCGAAAAACAGGGATATAAGTGGCTTATGGTCAGTTTCCAATTCGAATTTTAGCCCAAACAGGTATTGATGCATTTTCTTTACCCCATAGACACACGCTAACACTTCTTTCTCAATCATGCTGTCGGCTCGCTCGGCCTTAGACAGACTCCTGGATGCATAAGCAACCGGTTGCCGTTTCCCGAAATCATTAGTTTGTTGCAATACACACCCGACGCCATATGACGACGCATCACATGCTAGTACCAAATGCTTACATGGATCATACAACGCAAGCTATTTGTTTGAGCATAACAATTTTCTCGCTTTTACAAAGGTATTTTCTTGGCTTTTGCCCTAAACCCATTCGCCCCTTTTTCGTAGTAAGACATGCAGTGGTTCTAGCAGGGTGCTGAGACCTGGTGAGAAGTTACCAAAGTAGTTCAAGCTCCATCACGTTCTGTGGCCTCGGTGCGTTCTCGATTGCCTCCGTTTTCGCGTTGGTGGGCCTGTTGCCGTCCGCCACAATCCTCCTTCCCAAGAACTCCACTTCAGGCGCCAGGAAAACGCACTTCGAGCGTTTTAACCTGAGCCCCACGCGGTTGAATCGACTAAGAACCTCCTGCAGGTTCTGCAGATGCTCGACTGTGTTCTGACCTGTGATCAAGATGTCGTCCTGGAAGACCACGGTGTGCGGGACCGACTTCAGTAAACTTTCCATGTTTCTCTGGAATATCGCCGCCGCTGATCGGATTCCAAACGGACATCTGTTATAAACAAAAAGACCTTTGTGCGTGTTGATGCATGTGAGGGCCTTCAATGATTCTTCCAGTTCCTGCGTCATGTAGGCTGAGGTCAGATCCAGCTTCGTGAACGTCTTTCCTCCCGCCAGCGTTGCAAAGAGGTCGTCGGCCTTTGGTAGTGGGTATTGGACCTGTAGGGAGAAATGATTGATAGTTACTTTGTAATCGCCACAGATTCTGACGGTGCCATCTCCTTTGAGAACTGGAACGATGGGAATGGCCCACTCGCTGAACTCGATCGGTGAGATGATGCCCTCTCTTTGTAGCCAGTCGAGCTCGATTTCTACCCTTTCTCTCATCATGTACGGTACTGCTCTCGCCTTGTGATGGATGGGTCGCGCCCCCGGAATTAGGTGAATCTGCACTTTTGCTCCTTGGAATTTCCCAATGCCTGGTTCAAACAGCGAAGGAAATTTGTTTAAGACCTAGGCACACAAAGTGGCGTCAGCGGGTGATAGCGCTCAGATACCGTCCCAGTTCCAGCGTATCTTTCCCAGCCAGCTCCTGCCGAGCAGCGTGGGACCATTGCCCGGGACCACCCAAAGTGGTAGCTTGTGCACCGCTCCATCATAGGAGACCTTTACGGTAGCACTGCCAATTACAGGAATCAGTTCTTTCGTGTAAGTTTTTAGTTTCGTGCGAATTGGAGTTAACACTGGCCTTGAGGCCTTGTTGCACCACAATCTTTCAAAAGTCTTTTTGCCCATGATGGACTGGCTTGTGCCTGTGTCCAGCTCCATTGACACCGAGAGTGCATTTAGTTCAACCTTCAGCCTTATCGGGGGACAATTTGTGGTGAATGTGTGCACCCCATGTACCTCTGCCTCCTCTATCAGAGGTTCTGTTTCGTCATGATCCTCCGTGGATTTGCCCACCTCTGCAACGTAGTGGTTTGCAGGTTTAGCAGGCCTAGCAGCTCGCCTGCATGCTCGTTGGAGGTGCTCCATTGTTCCACAGCCCTTGCCAATGTATCCTTTGAATCGGCATGAATGGAAACGATGATCACACCTGCAGTGCCAACAAGGTGTTAATGGCCTTGCATTCATCACCCTTGATGGTGGATTCTGAGACATCTGCAGATGTGTAGCTGCAGGTATGTGTGACCTGCCCTGTCCGTTACTATTCGAAAACAACATCACTTTGTTCACAGTACTTGTAGCAGCACTTGTGTGCTGAGAGATTTGCTTAGTATTGTCACTGATGGCAATGAACGCCTGGGCTATCGCTATGGCCTTACTCAAGGTTGGGGTCTCTACAGTCAAAAGTTTGTGAAGTATGATTTCGTGGCCAATGCCAAGTACGAAAATGTCTCTGAGCATGTGCTCCAAATGCCCTTCAAATTCGCAATGTCCTGCAAAGCGTCTTAGCTCGGCGACATAACTCACCACTTCCTGGCCTTCAGATCTTTTGTAGGTGTAGAACCGTTACCTCGCCATCAGAACACTTTCCTTTGGGTTTAAATGCTCTCGGACCAGTGTGCGCAAATCGTCGTACGATTTCTCCATGGGTTTCGCTGGAGTAAGCAGATTCTTCATGAGAGTAAACATGGTAAAAACAGAGAGACAGACTATTATCTGAATGGTGACAGATTAGAAAAGGGGAGGTGCAACGAGACCTGGGTGTCATGGTACATCAGTCATTGAAGGTTGGCATGCAGGTACAGCAGGCGGTTAAGAAAGCAAATGGCATGTTGGTCTTCATAGCGAGGGGATTTGAGTACAGGAGCAGGGAGGTGTTGCTACTACAGTTGTACAGGGCCTTGGTGAGGCCACACCTGGAGTATTGTGTACAGTTTTGGTCTCCTAACTTGAGGAAGGACATTCTTGCTATTGAGGGAGTGCAGCGAAGGTTCACCAGACTGATTCCCGGGATGGCGGGACTGACATATCAAGAAAGACTGGATCAACTGGGCTTGTATTCACTGGAGTTCAGAAGAATGAGAGGGGACCTCATAGAAACGTTTAAAATTCTGACGGGGTTAGACAGGTTAGATGCAGGAAGAATGTTCCCAATGTTGGGGAAGTCCAGAACCAGGGGTCACAGTCTAAGGATAAGGGGTAAGCCATTTAGGACCGAGACGAGGAGGAACTTCTTCACCCAGAGAGTGTTGAACCTGTGGAAATCTCTACCACAGAAAGTAGTTGAGGCCAATTCACTAAATATGTTCAAAAAGGAGTTAGATGCGGTCCTTACTACTAGGGGGATGAAGGGGTATGATGAGAAAGCAGGAATGGGGTACTGAAGTTGCATGTTCAGCCATGAACTCATTGAATGGCGGTGCAGGCTCGAAGGGCCGAATGGCCTACTCCTGCACCTATTTTCTATGTTTCTATGTTTCTATACGTTGGTGCCCCACAGACGGTGAGGAGGATCGCTCTACGTTTGGAAGCGCTCTCTTCCCCATCTAGCTCGTTGGCCACGAAGTATTGGTCGAGTCGCTCCACAAAAGTTTCCCAATCATCTCCCTCCAAGAATTTCTCCAGGGTGCCCACTGTTCTCTGCATCTTTGGGTTCGCTATCTATATCTCGTCACCAGTTGGAGTGTATGGAGAAAGAGTCAGACTGAATACTGTGAGCTCAAAGTAAAGTGTGACAGTCTTTTATTGCAGGTCTCCAGAGTGCCTCTCCAACCTGTGAAGCACTCTTAAATACCTGTGCTCCCAAGCGATTATGAGATCTCTTGGGACTCCGGGGAATGAGCCCTCTGGTGGCTGTACAGAGTATATACAAGTCCAGATACATAACAACTATTTTTAAATGTATCTTCTCTCCTGCTCCTTCCTTGAATCTATCAGCAGCATTTTCGCCAGAAATCATGGTGCCCACGTGACCAGCTCTAGTTCTCTGCTGCATTACAACAGTGACAACACTTCAAAAGTACTTAATTGGTTGTAAAGTGCTTTCAGACATCCTAAGGTAGTGAAAGGCGCAGTATATATGCAAGTTGTTTCTTTCTTTGCATAAAGCAAAAAATCTTCAAAACTGCAACTCATCCACTCCTGTCCTGCACACCTCCACCTAGATATTCTCCACTTACCTAGATGGCTGCAGTTGCAACCACACTCAAGAAGCTTGACACCATCCAGGATAAAGCAGCCCACTGATTGCCATTCATCCACGACTGTACAGATTCACCCCGTCTGTCAGTGGAGTACCATGGCTGCAATGTGTACCATCTACAGGATGCACTGCAGCAACTCACCAAGGATTCTTCGGCAGCACATCCCAAACCCATGATCTCACCCACCTAGAAGTACATGGGAATACCCTCGCCACCAAGTCACATACCATCCTGACTTGGACTTACATTGCCGTTCATAGTCATTGGGTCAAAATCCTGGTACTCCCTACCTAACAGAATTGTGGTGCACATGGATTGCAGCAGTTCTAGAAGAATGCTCACCACTACCTTCTCAGGGCAACCAGGGATAGGAAAGAAAGTACATTTCTGAGCTTTCTGTGCGCAATTGGCTGCCGTGTTTCCTACATTATGACAATAACTACACTTCAAAAGTACTTTGGACATCCAGAGGCCTTTCTTTTTTATTTCTTTCTTGATCCTCAAGAATATGAACCTGGAAGCAGTTTATAGTGCAGGGATGCTAGGATTCTACCATAAAACTTTGGGGGAAATGAGGAAGAATCTTCGAGCACAGGACTCAGTAATGAAGATTCTCTACTTGTGGCTGTGTGGGGTGGCTGCTTGATGGGGGAAACTTCATGCTTTATATTAGTTCATGAGCCAACCATCATGCTTTCCTTGGTGGGAATGGATCATAGGGGAACAATACTGGGAGATACTGGGATCATCCAGGGTGGACAGGCACTTATATTGTTAATATTCTTTCTCATAGCCCCCCCACCCCGTCATCTGTTTATTGCTTTGCATGGAAAGGCCAATACAGGGACAACTTTCCTTCGCAATTTTAACGTGATAATTGTGCCAATGTCTGTGTGACTAATATTACAGAAATTGAGCTCGTTACTAACCTGTATGTATCGGTCAGTATTTCATTTTGTGGCTTCTGGATCAATCTAAAACATCAGTACAACTTTATTCATAAGAAAATAAAATTCCATAATGAATGGGTGGGACACTACGGGCAATGGAAAGCATGTAAATAAGTATCTAATTTTTTTTTTAAAGTGTAATAAACATTAAAATATGAATATGTTGATACCAAGTTCCCAAACATGGGTGGCACTGTGTGATAAGATATCTAACAGAATCTTTGGCTGGTTTTCTTACACCACCCTCTCAACAGAAATCTGATTTTTTTCTCGAGAAGCATTTACTGAAAGTGTTGGTTAAACTTGAACAAACAAAATATTGCTTAAGATTTGTTCTGCATAGTCAAATCTTATTTCTGTTATGAAACCAATGAAAATGAATATGCACTTAAACACTTTTGAAAATTTTCATTACAATTTCAGATTTTCCTGCTTCACAGAGAACACTGACAAGTAAATTAGTCCCATTCCACACAAGCCAGAGGTTGTTATGAAGGGAAAAGACTGAACTATGTTTTTGTTGTTGTTAAGGAAATTACTATTTTTTTTAATGTATCTTCTCTCCTGCTCCTTTCTTGAATCTACCAGCAGCATCATCGCCAGAAATCATGGTGCCCATGTGACCAGCTCTAGTTCTCTGCTTTGTTACAACAGTGACTGCACTTCAAAAGTATTTAATTGGCTGTAAAGTGCTTTCAGACATCCTGAGGTAGTGAAAGTAGTATATATGCAAGTTGTTTCTTTCTTTGCATACAGCAAAAAAAACTGCAAAACCGCAACTCATCCACTCCTGTCCTGCACACCTTCACCTAAATATTCTCCGCTTGCCTAGATGACTTCAGATGCAACAACACTCAAAAATCTTGTCACCATCCAGGATAAAGCAGCCTACTGATCGTCATTCATCCACTAGCACACACATCCACACACTCCATTAGTGGAGTACCGTGGCTGCAATGTGTACCATCTACAGAATGCACTACAGCAGCTTGGCAAGGATTCTTCGGCAGCATCTCCCAAACCCATGAACTCACCCATCTAAACGTCAAGGGCAGCAAGTGCATTGAAATACCCTCGTACTAAGTCACATACCATCCTGACTTGGATATATATTGCTGTTCATAGTCATTGGGTCCAAATCCTGGAACTCCCTACCTAACAGAATTGTGGTGCACCTTACAGAGACGTGGCTCCAGGATGATCAGGGCTGGGAACTCAACATCCATGGGTATTCAACATTCAGGAAGGATAGAATAAAAGGAAAAGGAGGTGGGGTAGCATTGCTGGTTAAAGAGGAGATTAATGCAATAGTTAGGAAGGATATTAGCTTGGATGATGTGGAATCTATATGGGTAGAGCTGCAGAACACCAAAGGGCAAAAAACGTTAGTGGGAGTTGTGTACAGACCTCCAAACAGTAGTAGTGATGTTGGGGAGGACATCAAATGGGAAATTAGGGGTGCATGCAATAAAGGTGCAGCAGTTATCATGGGTGACTTTAATATGCACATAGATTGGGCTAACCAAACTGGAAGCAATACGGTGGAGGAGGATTTCCTGGAGTGCATAAGGGATGGTTTTCTAGACCAATATGTCGAGGAACCAACTAGGGGGGAGGCCATCTTAGACTGGGTGTTGTGTAATGAGAGAGGATTAATTAACAATCTCGTTGTGCGAGGCCCCTTGGGGAAGAGTGACCATAATATGGTGGAATTCTACATTAAGATGGAGAATGAAACAGTTAATTCAGAGATTATGGTCCAGAACTGAAAGAAGGGTAACTTTGAAGGTATGAGGCATGAATTGGCTAGGATAGATTGGCGAATGATACTTAAGGGGTTGACTGTGGATGGGCAATGGCAGATATTTAGAGACCGCATGGATGAACTACAACAATTGTACATCCCTCTCTGGCGTAAAAATACAAAAGGGAAGGTGGCTCAACCGTGGCTATCAAGGGAAATCAGGGATAGTATTAAAGCCAAGGAAGTGGCATACAAATTGGCCAGAAATAGCAGTGAACCTGGGGACTGGGAGAAATTTAGAACTCAGCAGAGGAGGACAAAGGGTTTGATTAGGGCAGGGAAAATAGAGTACGAGAGGAAGCTTGCAGGGAACATTAAGACGGACTGCAAAAGTTTCTATAGATATGTAAAGAGAAAAAGGTCAGTAAAGACAAACGTAGGTCCCCTGCAGTCAGAAGTCAGAATGGGGAACAAAGAAATGGCAGACCAATTGAACAAGTACTTTGGTTCGGTATTCACTAAGGAGGACACAAACAACCTTCTGGATATAAAAGGGGTCAGAGGGTCTAGTAAGAAGGAGGAACTGAGGGAAATCCTTATTAGTCGGGAAATTGTGTTGGGGAAATTGATGGGATTGAAGGCCAATAAATCCCCAGGGCCTGATGGACTGCATCCCAGAGTACTTAAGGAGGTGGCCTTGGAAATAGCGGATGCATTGACAGTCATTTTCCAACATTCCATAGACTCTGGATCAGTTCCTATGGAGTGGAGGGTAGCCAATGTAACCCCACGTTTTAATAAAGGAGGGAGAGAGAAAACAGGGAATTATAGACCGGTCAGCCTGACATCAGTAGTGGGTAAAATGATGGAATCAATTATTAAGGATGTCATAGCAGCGCATTTGGAAAGAGGTGACATGATAGGTCCAAGTCAGCATGGATTTGTGAAAGGGAAATCATGCTTGACAAATCTTCTGGAATTTTTTGAGGATGTTTCCAGTAGAGTGGACAAGGGAGAACCAGTTGATGTGGTATATTTGGACTTTCAGAAGGCTTTCGACAAGGTACCACACAAGAGATTAATGTGCAAAGTTAAAGCGCATGGGATTGGGGGTAGTGTGCTGACATGGATTGAGAACTGGTTGTCAGACAGGAAGCAAAGGGTAGGAGTAAATGGCAGGCAGTGACTAGTGGGGTACCGCAAGGTTCTGTGCTGGGGCCCCAGCTGTTTACATTGTACATTAATGATTTAGACGAGGGGATTAAATGTAGTATCTCCAAATTTGCGGATGACACTAAGTTGGGTGGCAGTGTGAGCTGCAAGGAGGATGCTATGAGGCTGCAGAGTGACTTGGATAGGTTAGGTGAGTGGGCAAATGCATGGCAGATGAAGTATAATGTGGATAAATGTGAGGTTATCCATTTTGGTGGTAAAAACAGAGACACAGACTATTATCTGAATGGTGACAGATTAGGAAAAGGGAAGGTGCAACGAGACCTGGGTGTCATGGTACATCAGTCATTGAAGGTTGGCATGCAGGTACAGCAGGCGGTTAAGAAAGCAAATGGCATGTTGGCCTTCATAGCGAGGGGATTTGAGTACAGGGGCAGGGAGGTGTTACTACAGTTGTACAGGGCCTTGGTGAGGCCACACCTGGAGTATTGTGTACAGTTTTGGTCTCCTAACTTGAGGAAGGACATTCTTGCTATTGAGGGAGTGCAGCGAAGGTTCACCAGACTGATTCCCGGGATGGCGGGACTGACATATCAAGAAAGACTGGATCAACTGGGCTTGTATTCACTGGAGTTCAGAAGAATGAGAGGGGATCTCATAGAAACGTTTAAAATTCTGACGGGTTTAGACAGGTTAGATCCAGGAAGAATGTTCCCAATGTTTGGGAAGTCCAGAACCAGGGGTCACAGTCTAAGGATAAGGGGTAAGCCATTTAGGACCAAGATGAGGAGAAACTTCTTCACCCAGAGAGTGGTGAACCTGTGGAATTCTCTACCACAGAAAGTTGTTGAGGCCAATTCACTAAATATATTCAAAAAGGAGTTAGATATAGTCCTTACAACTAGGGGGATCAAGGGGTATGGTGAGAAAGCAGGAATGGGGTACTGAAGTTGCATGTTCATCCATGAACTCATTGAATGGCGGTGCAGGCTCGAAGGGCCGAATGGCCTACTCCTGCACCTATTTTCTATGTTTTTATGTTTCTTCAACACACGGATTGCAGCAGTTCAAAAAGAATGCTCACCACTACCTTCTCAGAGCAACCAGGGATGGGGACAAAAGCACATTTCTGAGCTTTCTGTGCGCAATTGGCTGCCGTGTTTCCTACATTATGATAATAACTACACTTCAAAAGTACATGGGACGTCCAGAGGCCTTTCTTTTTCATTTTTTTCTTGATCCTCAGGAAAATGAACCTGGAAGCAGTTTATAGTGCAGGGATGCTAGGATTCTACCATAAAGCTTTGTGGGAAAATGAGGAAGAATCTTCGAGCACTAGACTCAGTAATGAAGATTCTCTACTTGTGGCTGGGCGGGGTGGCCGCTTGATGGGGGAAACTTTATATTGGTTCATGAGCCAACCATCATGCTTTCCTTGGTGGGAATGGATCATAGGGGAACAATACTGGGTGAACAAGCATTTATATCATTATTATTCTCTCGCATTGCCCCCCCAGCACCCATCCACCAATGTTTACTGCTTTGCATGGAAAGGGCGATACGGGGACAACAATCCTTCTCAATTTTAACATGATAATTGTACTAATGTCTGTGAGGCTAATGTTACACAAATTGAGCGTATTACTCACCTGTTTGTATTGACCTGTGTTTCATTTCGTGGCTTCTGGGTCAGTCTAAAAATAAATACGACTTTATTCAATCAGAAAAAAAAGAAATTCAAAATTAATGGAAAGCATGTAAATAAGTATCTAAACTTAAAACAAAGAGCAATAAACATTAAAATAATAATATGTTGATACCAAGGTCCCAAACATGACTGAGCAGCACTGTGTGGTAAGGTAGCTAAGAGAATCTTTGGCTGGTTTTCTTACAACACCCTCCCAACAGAAATCTGATTATTTTTCTCGAGAAGCATTTACGGAAAGTGTTGGTTAAACTTGAACAACCAAAATATTGCTTAAGATTTGTTCTGTGCAGTCAAATCTTATTTCTGTTACTAAACTAATGAAAATGAATATGCATTTAAACACTTTTGAAAATTCTCATTGCAATTTCAGAGTTTCCTGCTTCACAAACAACAGTGGCAAGAAAATTAGTCCCATTCCCCACAAGCCAGAGGTTGAAATGAAGGGAAAAGACTGAACTATGTTTTTGTTGTTGTTTAGGAGATTACTATTTTTTTTAATGTACTTTCTCTCCTGTTTCTTTCGTGATTGCCATTCATCCACTAGCACACACATCCACCCCCTCCATCAGTGGAGCGCCATGGCTGCAGTTTGTACCATCTACAGGATTCTCTGCAGCAACTTGCCAAGGATTCTTCGGCAGCATCTCCCAAATCCATGACCTCTCCCATCTATAATGACAAGGGCAGCAAGTGCATGGGAATACCCTCACCACCGAGTCACATACCATCCTGACTTGGCCATATATTGGACATATATTGCTGTTCAGTCATTGGGCTGGAATATCCCCTCTCTGTTTGTGCCCCGGAGGGGCAGTCAATCGTGTTTCTGGGTCCAGGTTTTAGAGCCCGGCCGGTAAGTTAGGCTCCTGATTTCATGCGGCGCAGAAACTTACCACCCCGCCCTCCAGTTTGACTGAGATCATGACGTCAATTGTGCATCGCTGTGCTAGCGCCCTGATGAAAAATTCGGCCCTGACGCCTCATTTATCGTCCGCCCCAGGGAATGTCGGAAAAAAACGGCATTCCCAGGTGCCGTATTTAAATGGAGGGAGGAGGAACCTATATCATGGGACGCAATGACTGCAAAGGTTGCGTACAGCACGCTGTGTGAAGCTCCGACTTAAAAATGGCACTTTTATCTGTCACTAACAGTGTCCTTACAAGATCAGTGAGAGAATTTAATGGGGACATTACTAGTTCGCCAGCGTATCATGCTGGTGGCTATTGGCAAGCTGCTGGCCATGTTGGCCCACGGATGAGGAGAGGCCGAAGATGTCTGGGGATGAGTCCTTACCCCCCCCCCCTCCATGGGTTTACAGGGACCAACTCTGAGGAGCAGTGTGTGAGAAGGCTACGCTTCCGAAAGGAAGTGCTGACAGAGATATGCCAGTTCCTACAGGAAGACCTACAGCCTTCCAGTGCCAACAGGACTGCGACTCCCATCGCAGTGAAGATGACTGGCGCTGGCCTTCAATGCCTCCTGCTCCTTCCAGGCTGCAGCAGGGGACTTATGCAGCATCTCTCAATACTTTGCACATCGCTGCATTTGGCACGCGCAAAGGTGCTGCACACCTGCAGAATGGACTTCATAAAGTTCCCAATGAGCAGGGACAGCCTGAATGAGAGGGCATGTGTGTTTGGCAGAATTGCAGACTAGCCGAGGGTTCAAGGAGCCACTGACTGCACACGCGTCACCTTGTGAGCACCATTCGACAATGCAGAGGTATTCAGAAACCGAAAAGGATACTGCTCCCTAAACCTCCAGCTAGTGTGTGACCACATGCAGCACAGTCTCGCAGTGAATGCCCGCTATCCAGGGAGCGCATATGGTGCTTTCATCTTGCATGAGAGCAGTGTCTCATGAATGTTTCAGTGACAAAGCCAAAGGCAGGGCTGGCTGATCAGGGACAAAGGCCCCAAGTTTCCCCAACCCCTTTTTCCAGCGCACTTAGCCCTGGTGCGCCGACTTTCTACTCCAAAAAAGCCGGTGAAAATGTAGCTGCTGATTCTCCCCGCTCCGTGGACCGTCCTAGGGTCTGGCGTGGCGTGGAAATCACAGTGGGGGACAGAGCAACAGCCCTGCGCCGAAAATAGTGCCGGCAGCTGTGCGCATGCGCAGTGGAGTCTGTGTGCATGCTCAGTAGCTCCTCGCCCTCCCAGCGCGTCCCGATGCTCACCGTCCCTATCCCTGGCCAAAGGGACGATCTGATGTTCGTCACCCTATCCCGGGCCGAGTGGCCTGCCGCACAGGCCATCCGCTGCCTTCCCGTGCTCACTTAGACTCCAGTTCATTGTTGTAGCCTCTCGCACCCCTCATTGCCTGCATTCATTGCCTGCATTCTCTGCTGCCAGTGCTGCCCCTCCCGTTCAGTTGGCGGAGTGTGTGCCGAGGGAAGCTTGCTGGGGAGCTCGGGGGAGCAGGAGTTGGAGGAGCCCGGGGGGGCGTGGCTCGGGTCCGGGCCACCAGATCAACACCAGGAGTCATGCAGCACGTTTGCGGTGGAATTCTTCGAGACACGTTATTCGGGGGGATGAAGCTACTGGTTTGTGTCACTGATCACATCTATGTCAAGAAATTTCAAAGCATTAATGCCTAAAGATAATATCCCTTTTGGACTTTATAAATCGAGTTCAAGACTCAAACCACTCTGAGGGCTACAAGAAACAGGTTGATGCAGGGAGACTTTTGAGCGGGGGTGGGTGGGGTGGGGGGGAGGGGGAAGAGTTTTGATTGGGTTGGGGAGGGGGAAGAGTTTTGATCGGGGTGGGGGGGGGGGGAAGAGTTTTGATCGGGGTGGGGGGGGGAAGAGTTTTGATCGGGGTGGGGGGGGGGAAGAGTTTTGATCGGGGTGGGGAGGGGGAAGAGTTTTGATCGGGGTGGGGGGGGGAAGAGTTTTGATTGGGGTGGGGGGGGGGAAGAGTTTTGATTGGGGTGGGGAGGGGGAAGAGTTTTGATCGGGGTGGGTGGGGGGGGCAGGGGAGGAGCAGAGTTTCTTTAAATGATTTAGAAAAAGAACAAGCTGCTTGAATTAGAAAAGTTGTCCCTAAACTGTCTGCTGATAAGAGCAGTAAGAAAGGCAGTCAGCACCATCAAAATTCAACTTCTGATATAAATGATATTAAAAAGTGCATATTTTATGAAGCTTTATATAGTGGAATGTGTAAATTATGCAAAAGTTACAGTACAAGATCTGCATTAGTTGTTGTGAAGGTGTTTAGTGCTTTGCAAGCTCGTCTGTGCTTCCCTTCCCTCCTCCCATCTCTGTCTACCTGCGATGATTTCTTAACTCTCCGTGTGGTTTTTCTGTGCGGACACAAGTGGCCACATACGCTGGCCTAAGTTAGTTTGGAGCAACTGGCTTAAATGGCCAAAACAGGCGTAGGTGGCTGGTAACGCCCCCTTTTGAACAAAACTAAACTAAACTAAAAAAATCCTAACTTATTCACTTACACTGGAGCAAATTAAATGTGCAGAATTGCGACTTTTAAGATACTCCAGAAAAATCAAGTTGCTCCAAAAAAAAACGAGCAACTCCTGGGGAAACTTGGGCCCAAAGATTCCGGCTTACAACCCCACCACAGAAGCCGAGCAGCGCTACAATGACAGCCATGCAGCCACCCGCAACATCATCGAACAGACAATTGGGGTGCTCAGGCAGTGCTTCCGATGCCTGGACCATTCTGGAGGCAGTCTTCAATACTCCCCTCAACAGGTCTCTGAATTCATTGTGGTGTGCTGCATGCTACACAACTTGGCCATCATGAGGGATTGCCATTGGGGACTGCAGGCCCACCTCAGGAGGAGGGGGACGACGAAAAGGAGTCTGGCGAGGCCCCGATTGCACAGCCACCCCACCCACGGGGGGACGCGTCCAGATGCTGCCGGAGCGAGAGCCGCATGTCACCAACTCATCATGGACCAGTTTCCTTAAATGGAGAAAGCTGAGGGATGCAGCTAATACTAGCCATGCTATGTGCCACCATAAAGGCACATCTATGCTGAGCTTTTAAATGATACAAACGACACCAACGGCAAAAGGTCAAAGTGACATGTTTATCAAAAAAAGTTACAGTCCACCCCCAACAAAACCAAATGAGACAATAAACCATCAGAACCAAACGATACAACAAACAGCATTCTGCTGCAAGTAACTTAACAAGTGCATTATTAAAAAACAACTATTTACAGGCATTCTCATAATATTACAAGGTATCTGCAGAAGGCTGTCCCATCCCTGCGCAATTGGCTGCCGTGTTTCCTACATTACGAAAATAACTGCACTTCAAGAGTACTTGGGACGTCCAGAGGCCTCTTTTTTCACATTCATGATGGAAGGATAGCAGGCATACTTAAATGTGAAGGGTACTCACCCTGACGACCCTGGTAAGTTCATTGAACTTGTTGCGGCATTGGGTGCCAGTTCTGGCATCCGTGTCTGCCGCAGACACCTCCTAGGCAATATCATGTCATATCCTTTCGAAAACAGTTGGCAGTCTCCCTCCCCCAAGCAGATGGAGTGATGTCCACCTCCTCTCCACTTCGTGGACTAAGGCCTCAACAGCCTCTGTTGAATATGCATCCCGTGCCTGGCACGATGCCTGCCCTCCTGCTGCTACATCTCTGCAGAAATGCCAGAAGTCGGGCGGGTCACCTGTGTTGGTGCGGAGGAAGCTGCCACGTCCTGAAATAACGTCTGTGCCCGGGAAAACAAAAACGCGACTGCGCATGCGCAAAATGGCCGTCTCTTTTAACGCTGCAATTTTCGGTTTGGGCGCACAAAGTCCGTTGTGTAACGCCTGATTTAACACCCCCGATCGTGGATCCTCATTTTTTGCCTACATTTACCATAGAAGGCGCAAACTTTATTCAGCTGGTATCGGGACCGCCCCCGAGATGATTAGCACCACGAAATCGGGAAAGCCAAAAATCCAGCCCAATGGGTCAAAATCCAGGAAGTCCCGACCTAATAGAATTGTGGGAGCACATTTAACACATGGATTGCAGCAGTTCAAGAAGAAGGCTCAACTTCTCAGGGTAACCAGGGATGGGGAAAAAAAGCTCATTTCTGAGCTTTCTGTGCGCAATTGGCTGCCACGTTTCCTACATTACGACAATAACTACACTTCAAAAGTAATTGGGACATCCAAAGGTCTTTCTTTTTTCTTTTTTCATTGATCCTGAGGAATATGAACCAGGAAGCAAATTATTATGCAGGAATGTTGGGGATTCCACCATAAAAATTTGGGGGAAAAAGAGGAAGAATCTTTGAGCACAGGATTGAGTAACGGCAATGCTCTACTTCTGGCTGGGCAGTTGATGGGGGAAACTTCATGCTTTATATTAGTTCATGAGCCAACCATCATGTTCACCTTGGTGGGAATGCATCATAGGGGAACAATACTGGGAGATACTGGGATCATCCAGGGTGGGCAACAATTATATTGTTAGTCTTTCGCATTGCCCCCCCACCCCTCCCCCACCACCGTCCTGTTTATTGCTTTGCTTGGAAAGGGCGAGAAATGGATACGTTTCCTTCTCAATTTTAATGTAATATTTGTGCCAATGTCTGTGAGGCTAATGTTACACAAATTGAGCTTGTTACTAACCTGTTTGTATTGGTCAGTATTTCATTTTGTGGCTTCTGGATCAATCTGAAACTAAGTACAATTTTATTCATTGAGAAAATAAAAATCAAAAATGAATGGGTGGGATCCTATGGGCAATGGAAAGCATGTAAATAAGTATCTAAACTTTTTTTTAAAGTAATAAACATTAAAATAGGAATATGTTGATACCAAGTTCCCAAACATGGGTGGCACTGTGTGATAAGATATCTAACAGAATCTTTGGCTGGTTTTCTTACACCACCCTCTAACAGAAATCTGATTTTATCTCGAGAATCAGTTACTGAAAGTGTTGGTTAAACTTGAACAAACAAAATATTGCTCAAGATTTGTTCTGTGCAGTCAAATCTTATTTCTGTTACTAAACCAATGAAAATGAATATGCACTTAAACACTTTTGAAAATTCTCATTACAATTTCAGATTTTTCTACTTCACAGAGAACACTGACAAGTAAATTAGTCCCATTCCCCACAAGCTAGAGGTTGATATGAAGGAAAAAGACTGAACTATGTTTTTGTTGTTGTTTAGGAGATTACTATTTTTTTAATGTATTTTCTCTCCTGCTCCTTTCTTGAATCTACCAGCAGCATCATCGCCAGAAATCATGGTGCCCACATGACCATTACAGTGTGGTCAGTGCTTTGATGCTGGGGACGTGGCCTGTACGAGAACACTGATGTTGGGGCGTCTATCCTCCCAGTGGATTTGCATGATCTTGCGGAGGCAGTGCTGGTGGTATTTCTCCAGCGCTTTGAGGTGTCTACTGTATATGGTCCATGTCTCTGGGTATCACTACTGCCCTGTACACCATAAGCTTGGTGCCAGATTTGAGGTCTTGGTTTTCAAACACTCTCTTACTCAGGCGACCAAAGGCTGCGCTGGCGCACTGGAGGCGGTGTTGGACCTTGTGGTCGATGTCTGCCCTTGCTGATAGTAGGCTCCCGAGGTATGGAAAATGGTCCACGTTGTCCAAAGCCGCGCCGTGAATTTTGTTGACCGGGGGGACAGTGTTGTGTGGCAGACTCAGGTTGGTGGAGGACCTTTGACTTACGTATGTTTAGTGTAAGGCCCATGCTTTCATACACCTCGGTGAAGATGTTGACATTGTCCACATGCCCGACACGAGACTCCTAAAGAAAGTGCTCTATTTGGAACTCCTACACGGCAAGCGAGCCTAGATGGGCAAAGGAAACGGTTCAAGGACACCCTCAAAGCCTCCATCGGCAATTGGGAATCCCTGGCCCAACACCGCGCTATATTCAAAAAGGAGTTAGATGAAGTCCTTACTACTAGGGGGATCAAGGAGTATGGCGAGAAAGCAGGAATGGGGTACTGAAGTTGCATGTTCAGCCATGAACTCATTGAATGGCGGTGCAGGCTAGAAGGGCCGAATGGCCTACTCCTGCACCTATTTTCTTTGTTTCTATGTTTCTATGTAAGTGGAGGAAGAGCATCTGCGAGGACGCTGAGCAGCTCAAGTCTCGTCGCCGAGAGCATGCAGAAACTAAGCGCAGACAGCGGAAGGAGTGTGCGGCAAACCAGATTCCCCATCCACCCTTTCCTTCAATGGCTGTGTGTCCCACCTGTGACAGAGACTGTAATTCCCGTATTAAACATAGAAACATAGAAACATAGAAAATAGGTGCAGGAGTAGGCCATTCGGCCCTTCGATCCTGCACCGCCATTCAATGGGTTCATGGCTGAACATGCAACTTCAGTACCCGATTCCTGCTTTCTCGCCATATCCCTTGATCTCCCTAGTAGTAAGGACTACATCTAACTCCTTTTTGAATATATTTAGTGAATTGGCCTCAACAACTTTCTGTGCTAGAGAATTCCACAGGTTCAACACTCTCTGGGTGAAGAAGTTTCTCCTCATCTCGGTCCTAAATGGCTTACCCCTTATCCTTAGACTCTGACCCCTGGTTCTGGACTTCCCCAACATTGGGACTGGACAGTCCAAGTCCTGAGAAGTCACTTTTAGAGTGGAAGCAAGTCTTCCTCAATTTTGATGGACTGCCTATGATGATAATGATGATGCTACATTACAAAAGTGACAACACTTCAATTGGTTGTTAAGTGCTTTCAGACATCCTGAGGTAGTGAAAGGCTCAGTATAAATACAAGTTCCTTCTTTGGATAAAGCAAGAAATAAGCAAAACCGCAACCCATCCACTCTTGTCCTGCATACCTCTAGCTGGATATTCTCCACTTGCCTAGATGGCTGCAGCTGCAACACTCAAGAAGCTTGACCATCCAGGATAAAGCAGCCCACTGATTGCCATTAATCCACGAGCATACACATCCACCCCCTCCGTCAGTGGAGTACCATGGCTGCAGTGTGTACATTCTACAGGATGCGCTGCAGCAGCTTGGCAAGGATTCTTCGGCAGCATCTCCCAAACATAGAAACATAGAAAATAGGTGCAGGAGTAGGCCATTCGGCCCTTCGAGCCTGCACCACCATTCAATAAGATCATGGCTGATCATTCCCTCAGAACCCTTTCCTGCTTTCTCTCCATAGCCCTTGATCCCTTTAGCCGTAAGGGCCATATCTAACTCCCTCTTGAATATATCTAATGAACTGGCATCAACAACTCTCTGCGGTAGAGAATTCCACAGATTAACAACTCTCTGAGTAAAGAAGTTTCTCTTCATCTCAGTCCTAAATGGTCTTATCCTGAGACTGTGTCCCCTGGTTCTGGACTTCCCCAACATCGGGAACATTCTTCACGCATCTAACCTGTCCAGTCCCATCAGAATCTTATATGTTTCTATGAGATCCCCTCTCATCTTTCTAAACTCCAGTGTATAAAGGCCCAGTTGATCCAGTGTCTCCTCATATGTCAGTCCAACCATCCTGGGAATCAGTCTGGTGAACCTTCACTGCACTCCCTCAATAGCAAGAACGTCCTTCCACAGATTAGGAGACCAAAACTGAACACAATATTCCAGGTGAGGCCTCACCAAGGCTCTATACAACTGCAGTAAGACCTCCCTGCTCCTATACTCAAATCCTCTAGCTACGAAGGCCAACATACCATTTGCCTTCTTCACCGCTGCTGTACCTGCATGCCAACTTTCAATGACTGATGAACCATGACACCCAGGTCTTGTTGCACCGCCCCTTTGCCTAATCTTCCACCATTCAGATAATATTCTGTCTTCGTGTTTTTGCCCCCAAAGTGGATAACCTCACATTTATCCACATTATACTGCATCTGCCAAGCATTTGCCCACTCACCTAACCTGTCCAAGTCACCCAGCAGCCTCTTAGCATCTTCCTCACAGCTCACACCACCACCCAGATTAGTGTCATCTGCAAACTTGGAGATATTACACTCAATTCCTTCATCTAAATAATTGATGTATATTGTAAATAGCTGGGGTCCCAGCACTGAGTCCTGCGGCACCCAGCTAGTCACTGCCTGTCATTCTGAAAAGAACCCGTTTATCCCAACTCTCTGCTTCCTGTCTGTCAACCAGTTCTCTATCCACGTCAGTACATTACCCCCAATACCATGTGCTTTGATTTTGCACACCAATCTCTTGTGTGGGACCTTGTCAAAAGCCTTTTGAAAGTCCAAATACACCACATCCACTGGTTCTCCCTTGTCCACTCTACCAGTTATATCCTCAAAAAATTCTAGAAGATTTGTCAAGCATGATTTCCCTTTCATAAATCCATGCTGATTTGGACCGCCGATCCTGTCACTGCTTTCCAAATATGCTGCTATTTCATCTTTAATAATTGATTCCAACATTTTCCCCACTATTGATGTCAGGCTAACCATTCTATAATTACCCATTTTCTCTCTCCCTCCTTTTTTAAAAAGTGGTGTTACATTAACTACCCTCCAGTCCATAGGAACTGATCCAGAGTCGATAGACTGTTGGAAAATGATCAATAATGCATCCACTATTTCTAGGGCCACTTCCTTAAGTACTCTGGGATGCAGACTATCAGGCCCCAGGGATTTATCGGCTTTCAATCCCATCAATTTCCCTAACACGATTTCCCGCCTAATAAGGATATCCTTCAGTTCCTCCTTCTCACTAGACCCACTGTCCCCTAGTACTTCCGGAAGGTTATTTGTGTCTTCCTTCGTGAAGACAGAACCAAAGTATTTGTTCAACTGGTCTGACATTTCTTTGTTCCCCATTATAAATTCACCTGAATCTGACTGCAAAGGACCTATGTTTGTCTTCACTAATCTTTTTCTCTTCACATATCTATAGGAGCTTTTACAGTCAGTTTTATATTCCCGGCAAGCTTCCTCTCATAGTCTATTTTCCCCCTCCTAATTCAACCCTTTGTCCTCCTCTGCTGAATTCTAAAATTCTCCCTGTCCTCAGGGTTGCTGCTTTTTCTGGCCAATTTATATGCCTCTTCCTTGAATTTAACACTATCCTTAATTTCCCTTATTAGCCATGGTTGAGCCACCTTCCCCGTTTTCTTTTTACTCCTGACAGGGATGTACAATTGTTGAAGTTCATCCATGTGATCTTTAAATGTTTGCCATTGCCTATCCACCGTCAACCCTTTAAGTATCATTTGCCAGTCTATTCTAGCCAATTCACGCCTCATACCATCGAAGTTACCTTTCCTTAAATTCAGGACCCTAATCTCTGAATTAACTGTGTCATTCTCCATCTTAATAAAGAATTCTACCATATTATGGTCACTCTTCTCCAAGGGGCCTCGCACAACAAGATTGCTAATTAGTCCTTTCTCATTGCACACCCATGAACTCACCTACCGAGAATGACAAGGGCAGCAAGTGCATGGGAATACCCTTGCCACTAAGTCACATACCATCCTGCCGTTCATAGTCATTGGGGCAAAATCCTGGAACGCCCTTCCTAACAGAATTGTGGGAACACCTTCAGCACACAAACTGCAGCAATTCAAGAACACGGCTCACCACCACCTTTGCAGGGCAACCAGGGACGGGCAATAATGCTGGCTTTGCCTGAGATGCCTACATCATGAGAATGAATTAAAAAAATATATAATAATGGCCACACATTCCTAGTTTTCACAGAATTATGTGCAGTTGGGGAAGTTGATCTCAAGCACCAATAAAAATTCCAGAATGGCATTTAATAGAAATAGAATTATCAGTAACCCTGAAGTTATCCTCTACATGGAATACACATTCCTATTTCCTCCAACTCGCCATGAGCATTGCCACGGGAGGTCTACGAATGCTACAGATATATTTTTGTGTGTGAAATAGAATACTCATTGTGTTTTGAATAATATTGTACTTGCTGTACACATAATTTTTCTGAGTCAACTTGTTTGCAGGTTTTAGTCCACATGTGGGCTCATGTATCAATTTCCTCATTAACAATTTTCCATATGTCTCCATTAAAAAGTTGCATGCATAGTGCCTCGATGGCTCAACCAGATAAAGCAGTGGGTAGCTGCGCGACGTAGACTAACATCGGTCCCATGTTTGATATTGGGCCTTACATAGGATATAATTAGACCAATTGGCCCAGCTACTCCATGCTGGCATTAATTCTCCACTCGAGCAACTCCCGGCTTTCCTCATCTAACTCTATCAGCATAACTCTCTATTTTCTTCTTCCTCATATGCTTATCTTACCTCCTCTTAAATAGACCTGGGTTCCTGCTCTTAATTGCTATCCAACAATCCTTTCTGGAAGTTTGTTTGTCTGGCCGGGACTGGGCATGGCTTATGTTTGATAACAGTTGAAGTCCTCAGCATGTCAGGATTCCAGCCTTTGTTTGAAGTATTGGTATATTTATTTTCAGAGCAGCAGGCTTTCTTTTTCTTAAGTCAAAATGTCAATGCCAATTTGCTTAGGTGATGAGTGGGGATGAAAAACAAAAATAATAGTGGCATCAAAGAAGGATGCTTTTGAATACCTTTATCCTTCATCTAAAGGAGCATGAAGTCAGGATGCAGCTTTGAATGTCCTGCCAGCGGTCACTTAATTTGCAGGCCTATGGGGAAAGAGTGGGGCAGTGGAACTAATTGGATAGCTCCTTCAAAGAGCGGCAGTGGCATGATGGGTTCTATGTTTGATTCTATGAGCAGAACCCTGTGTACCACAACTCTCCCCTTCGTCACAGTCAGCTTATGATGTGGGAGAAGACGATGATAAAATGAGAGAATGTATTGAGAGATACTGTATTACTTTGTGATCATGTCCCCACTGACAGAAGAAAGATGGCAACGGTTCTAAATGGGGTGTGCTTTTAACAATTGGGTTGAGCAGGATAGGCTGAATCGCCTTTTGTTTAATTTTATTTGTGAAAATGGCAAAGGAGGTCAGGGAGTAGTGTAATTTCTCCTCCAGAACCTGAGTTCCAGTCCAGACAAATTAAAATCTCTTTTTATTGGATATAAGAATACTATGTGAAATACGTTTGTGGCATTCTCAGCCAAGTTTCTAATGGGTGCGAGGCCACAACTACTCAGGATTTACCATAGGTGCTACTGAATTGGCAATCACAAGAGGCCATAAGGATGGCTGGGATGGAGAATATCACACTAGTGCAGTAAGGATTAAAACCCGTTGTTACGGCATAGTTGGAGTTTACCTCTCTATCTGGTCCATGTTATACCTAACTTAGGAGTGTTTGATGCAGAGACTGGTTGTCAAAAGTTGAAACATTTTTAATTTCCTAGCATTAAAATCCTTTACGTTAAATGAGCACAGAAACATATATTAAAAATATTCAGTAAACAAAATAATTATACCTTTCAGACACAGAGACACTGCTGGGGGCAGGGTGGACTAGTTGTCAACTGTAAAACCATATTCCTCTGTGAAAAAATATTTCACTAAACTATTCTTATAAACCAGAGGCAATTTAGTGAGAGTTTTTTAAAAAAGTCATACAAGAAAAATACCCTATAATTGCAACATAGAATGTTACTTAAAAGTGTTTCAACTAATAGTTTTGTGAAAAATAATTAGAAATGAATGGCCGTGATATTAGGGGAAAAGGCTTAATGCTTTGTGATGACATTCCTCCCGTCTGTTATTGTAATGCTTATTGTTGTAATGCTTAGTTTTGTGTATAACTCAAAGGTGTATAAACTGGAAAGTCTTCTACAGTCTTCAGTTAATCAGGTTTGTAAATGCACAGATGTAGTACTAATTAATCTATTATGGTTATATAGTGAATGAATTTTTTTACAGCTATACTGGTTGCTGTTTGATACAAACACTAAATGCACAGACTTGTTCAGTTTTGTACTCCATGCAGCACTGGATTCCTGTTACTGGATTGTGCTTTTGTGCTGAAATATGGAACCAAATTCTAGTTGCAATTGTGTTCTACTATATTTTCAACATGTCCCACAGAAGTCTCTTGAGTGTGCTTATTCTTGTAAGATTTCCAGAATTTTAATGTACTATTGACCATACAGAATGTAGCGTGCATCCATTCTGAGCTTCAAACTTGCGGCTGTAGCAATGTGAAGCTAAAGATCAGTTCATTGCACTCCTATAACGCCTTGCTGTGGTTCAGTGTTATTGTTTTAAGTTCGATTTGGGACTTTCTGAATTTGCATGATGCCCACACCACAAGCAGATACATGAAGGAAAAAGGAAAATACAAAATTGTTAGATGACTGAGACGATCGTTAAATTTTTTTTCACTTTTAAGCAGCTTACAGGTCAATACTTTCAATTTTTTCTCCCCTCTCTTTGTTTTGATTTTATTAAAATGCTTGTTCATCTTATTTCAGGTTTGATAAAGGACATTACTTTTTGTTCACGCCGCAGATGTTGATTACCTGACTTTGCAGCATTTACAATTTTATATGCTTTCTATTTGTGGAAATTTTTTCTGCTTGTTAGTCAGTCTCAATCTTACATTTTACTCAGTTATCTGTTAATCTAATCGTAGCCAGAAAATCACCTGCAATGGCTTCTCTTCCCACTCCCACATCGTTGCCTCTGGTGACCTCCAAGGATCTATCCTTGGCCCCCCTCCTATTTCTCATCTATATGCTGCCCCTTGGTGACATCACTTAAAAACATGGCATCAGTTTCCACATGCACGCTGACGACAACCAGCTCTACTGCACCGCCACTTCTCTCGACTCCTCCAGGGTCTCTAACTTGTCAGACTACCTGTCCAACATCCAGTACTAGATGAGCAGAATTTTCCCCAATTAAATATTGGGAAGACCGAAGCCATTGTCTTTGGACTCCGCCACTTACTCCATCCCTCCTCCTAGCATCTGTCTGAGGCTGCACCAGACTATTCGCAACCTTGGTCTCATATTTGACCCCGAAATGAGCTTCTGACTACATATCTGTGGCATAACTAAAACTGCCTATTTCCACCTCCATAACATGGCCCTTCTCCGCCCCTGCCTCAGCTCATCTGCCCGTGCTTTCAGCTGCCTAGACCCTAAGCTCTGGAACTCCCTCCCTAAACCTCTCCACCTCTCCTATGTCCTTTAAGACGCTCCTTAAAACCTACCTCTTTGACCAAGCTTTTGGTCACCTCCCGTAATTTCTTCTTATGTGACTCGTGTCAAAATTTTTGTTTCATAACCCTCCTATGAAGCACCTTGGGTCACTTTAGTACGCTAAAGGCATTATACAAATAATGTTGAGGTTTTACAGTTTCACTTTCCTCATGTAAAAGATTTATTTTTTTAACATTCCCTGCAATCCAGATCCTGGTCGTTTCAGAAAGCAGGTTGCAGAAGGGTAGAGCTGTTGCACTTCTGTTTCCAAGGATTGATTACTGGGTTACACGGTGTGACTTGCTTCCTGTCTCGGTGAGTTCAGATTCATTTTTTTTTTTAAAGTTCAGGTGTGTTACTGTCCAAGTTCTTTTCTTTTTACATTGCTTTTCGTAGGTTTTGCCCGTACAATTTACCCGTTCAAGGATTGCTCCGATACCTCAATGATTACCTGCAAGAATCGGCAATACTGTACTTCATGGGGCGGGTTTAAACTAATTTGGAAGGGGGTGGGGAAATCATAATGAAGCATCAGAGAGGAGAAACAAGGTGTACAGAGAACTGGGAGAGATAAACACCATTAGAATAAAGAGTAATTCAGAAACAGGAGGAGTCAAGCAAGGGAGACATACAAGGCAGAGTAAGGTGGGTTTGGAGTGCATGTATGTACATTGCATGGAGCTTGGCAATTAAAGTTAGAGAGCTTCAGGTACAAGTTGCCACATGGGATTCTGATGTAGTGGCAATAACAGACACCTGGCTCAAACAAGGGGAGGAATGGGAACTTAAAATTCCTGGTTACAATCTATTCAGGGAAAATAGAGAAGGATAAAAAGGAGGGTGTGTGACATTATTGATCAAAGATACTGTAACATCCCTGGAAAGGGATGATATTGCTTGAGGGCTCAAAGAGAGAATCTATTTGGATAGAGTTAAGGAACAGAAGAGGAGCTCTTATGCTGCTGGGTACAGACCTGCCCACATGAACAGACCAACCCACACTAACTGACCTGCCCACACTAACAGATGAACCCACACTAACAGACCAACCCACACTAACTGACCTGCCCACACTAACAGACCAACCCACACTAGCTGACCTGCCCACAATAACAGACCTGCCCACACTCACAGGCCAACCCACACGAACTGACCTGCCCACACTAACAGACCAGCTCACACAAACAGACTTGCCCACACTAACTGACTATAGACTGCCAAATAGCAGGAAGGAGATAGAGGAGCAAATATGTAGGCAATTTTCAGAAAGATACAAAAACAATAGAGTAGTGATACTGGGGGACTTCAATTATCCTAATATAGACTGGGAAAATACCAGTGTAAAGGGCAAAGAGGGGGAGAAATTCCTGAAATATGTACAAGAGAACTTTTTGGATCAGTGCGTTTCCAGTCCAACAAGAAAGACTTAGATTTATATAGTGCCTTTCACGACCACCGGACTTCTCAAAGCGCTTTACAGCCAATGAAGTACTTTTGGAGTGTAGTCACTGTTGTAATGTAGGAAATGCAGCAGCCAATTTGCGTACAAGCAAGCTCCCTCAAACAGCAATGTGATAATGACCAGCTAATCCGTGTTTTTTGTTTTGTTGATTGAGGGATAAATATTGGCCAGGACACCAGGGATAACTCCTCTGCTCTTCTTTGAAATAGTGCCATGGGATCTTCTAGTTCTGGGGATTGAAGTTGGGCAAGTGAAACGTGCTTCAGTGGGAGAGCATTTGGGAAACAGTGATCACAATATCATTAGATTTAGAGTAGTTATGGAAAAGAATAAGGAACAATCAAATGTAAAAATACACAACTGGTGGAGGGCTAATTTCAATGAGTTAAAGAGGGATCTGGCCCTGGTAGAGAGGAATCAAAGATTGGCAGGCAAAACAATAAATGAGCAATGGGAAGCCTTCAAAGAGATAGTTCGGGTACAGACTAAACACATTCCTATGAGGAGGAAAGGAAGAGCATCCAAAGCTAGAGCTCCATGGATGACTAAAAAAATTAAGATTCAAATGAAGCAGAAAAAGGTGGCTTATGATAAATGTCAGGTTCATAATGCAGTCGAGAACCAAGCTGAACACAGAATGTGCAGAGAAGAACTGAAAAAGAAAATAAGAGGGCAAAGAGAATGTATGAGAATAGATTAGCTGGTAACATAAAAGGGAACACTAACGTCTTTTATAAATAATAAAAGGATCATCAAAGGAAGGCTGGGGTCGATTAGGGATTAAAAAGATAGAATTTTCTTCACTGATTGGTTACATTTCTGTGTTTTTCTACTTTCGAATTGTTTATCCCACTAGTCGCAATCTACAATAAACATTTGCATTTCATGCCCAATTTTCTTTTCTGATATACTACTCCACAAAAAATGAGATGCACTGTCCCGCCTGCCTAAACGCCAGCTACAGCCCCCTGCTCAAAAGAGACAGAACCACCTTGACACTGCCTCAGTCTCAGCGATGAGATGTCTCACAGGAGTCATCATCATAGGCGGTCCCTCGAAGCATCAGCTGGTCAGAGACCCAATTCAAACAATGCTAAAATATAGAAAGAAAATATTTTTAATTGCACACAACGCTGAAAGGTGAAAATTAGATTTTTATTCAAATTCATGTTCTGACATTAGGACACAACAGAATTTAAGTACATTATACAGATCGGGAGAAATAAAAATCAATCTTCATTTACAGCAATGAGTTTGCTGCAGAACAAACTCATCATCATCATCATCATCATCTGGGTGAGCATGGTAGTAGTCTTGCAGGTTGTACACACTTAGCATTCTGGCCATTTACAACTGCAGCATTAAATAAATCTTAGTTCAGTCTTAATCCACACAATAATCCAACTGCTGCAGGAAATAAAACACAGCAAATTACAGCTAATCACACCATTTTATGTAACCAATTCATTAACCAATCAACTCAAATTAGCTCACAGGTAAGGTACCAAATAAACAGGTTTGAACAACACTCAGGATTGAACATCTAAAATAAAGTAAATTAAACTCAAAATATAGAAAAATTTTGTATTTCAGTATTTCAGTATTTTTGCCCCAACTCAACTGACTCAAAGACTGAACCAAAGCAGAGCAATTCTCTGATCTTAGCTTGGGCCATTGGAGATGTGGGGTTGTCGCTCAGTGAAGCGTTGGTGCTTTCTGACTAGAGTACAGGAAGGAGGAAAATAAACAGTCAATATTATGTAACTTGTTGCATAGGCCTGCATATTGCTCAAAGAGCTTGAATGATGGCGTGGGGGGGGGGGGGGGGGTGGGGTGGGTAGCTGAATATACAGAAGAAAGAAAAATGTGAAGTCAGGAGTAGAGTTCTGACTTTTCACAAAGCCAGAAGATAGGGGCCTCCCATTATATAGGCAGCACCTCCCAAACCCGCGACCATTACTACCTAGAAGGACAAGGGCAGCAGGTGCATGGGAACACCATCACCTGCAAGTTCCCCTCCAGGTTACACACCATCCTGACTTGGATGTATATCATCGTTCCTTCATCGTCGCTGGGTCAAAATCCTGGAACTCCCTCCGTAACAGCACCTTCACCATATAGACTGCAGCGGTTCAAGGTGGTGTCTCACCACCGCCTTCTCAAGGGCAATTAGGGTTGGGCAAGAAACGCTCACATCCCGTGGACAAATAAAAAAAATCTCACCAGTTCCTGCACCATTTCCCAGCTGAGGCAATCCACTCCTCTGCCAATATCGTTTGAGTTGGTTGCTGGGATGAGTCAGAAATGACATGGTGGGGGGTGGGGAAAGAGTTGTGTGTAACTCATTCTTTGATTTTCGCTCTTTACCTATGGAGTAGGATCCAGACTCCCTAGTACTGGTACAATTGAGATCAGAAATCCCTTGACTTCTGACCACTTCATGCTTCATTAGTGCCTCGAAACATGGCCAGAAAGGACCATATTAAGCAGCATCCATGGCCATTTTTTATTCTATGTTATCAGTAATTATTTGTGTGTTGATTTGAAGATTTTACATTATTACAAGTAAGACAAATGCATGAATTAAAGATGGACAGTTACAGAATTAGAAAATAATAAATTCACTGCGTTGGAGCAATCACTGGGTTAGCTCCGCATGTTCCACTCTCGCAGGATCTGTTCTGCCTTGCTTAGTGTTGAGTCCTCCTAGAGAATTTAACACAGCAAAATGGTTTAAACAGCCTTTATACATTACAGTTCCTTAAATTTTCCCACTCCTTTTCCCAAACACCTTCTTATATGTCTGGTATCTGGGTTCAAATGCCATCTGAGTAGGTAGATTAAAGGCTGATGAAGGGTCAGCGACCTGAAATGTTAACTCTTGTTTCTCGCTCCACAGATGCTGCCTTTAGAGATTTCCAGCATTTTTGGTTTTTAGTTCAGATTCCAGCATACGCAGTATTTTGCTTATTAGATTAAAGGCTTTCTCTCTGCTAAACGACCAAAGTGAAATAAGTTTGCTCTCAACACAGGTCTCAGGGGATACAAGCCAACAGTGTAGAGGTGCCCTCAACTTCAGCATAATGGGCAGTGCGGTAGCATGGGAACTGCAAATAATCAAGCTGTTATAGGGAAGGGGCTGGTCTGCTATAGTTGAAGCTGAAAGGAAGTCTGCATTAGAGAGAGGGCATTCTGTAACTGGATTTGGGAGTGTTCCCGCCATTGGGTGTCGCTAGGAAACCAGCTCCATTTCCCAACAAGAGTATTCATAGGCAGGAAAAAAAGGCAGTCACACAAAAGTAATTAAAAGACACAAGTTGGGAAGAAATGCAAATTTGCAATAAGAAAGACAGAACTTGTATAGCAGCTTACATGATTGCAAGAGGCCCCAAAGCGCTTCACAGCCAATGAAGTAATTTTGAAATGCATCCAATTTGTGCACAGCAATGTTCCACAATCAGTACTGTGATAAATGACCAGACAATCAGTTTTTGTAATAATGTTTGTTGAGGGATAAGTGTTGGCCACGACACTGGAACTCCTCTGCTTTTCTTCAAATGGATGTTTTATGTCCAACTGAGAGAGCAGCTGGGTCTTCTGTTTAATGTCTCATTTGAAAGACAGCACCTCCAACACTCCCTTAGTGCTGCGCTGAAGCATTAGCCTAAATTATGTGCTCAATTCTCTGAAATAAGGCTTGAACACATGACTTCAAAGACTGAGCCAAGGCAGAGAAATTCTCTGATCTTGTCTTGGGCCATTAAGAGTTGTGGGATTGTCTCTCAGTGAAGTGTAAGTGCTTCCTGACTAGAGTACAGGAAGGAGGAAAAGAACAGTCAGGGCTGGATTTTCGGCTTTTAGGATTTCGGGGCACAATTAGTGGCGCAGTGCAAAAGTTTGCACCGGGAAAAAGTTTGCGACCTCGTAAGGAATTTTCACAAAAAAAATGCTCTGGAGGATCGTTGGTATTAAGTCAGGCGTTGCACGGCACAACTGACTTTGTGCGCCAGAGCCGAAACGTTCGACGTTGAAGGAGGCGGCCATTTTGCGCATGTGCTTTGAATTAATTTTTTTTCCTCTTGGATTCTTTTCCGGACGCAGATGCTAATGCAGGGCGCGGCAGCTTCCTGCACGCATACGCAGTTAAACCGGTCCACTTCAGCCATTTCTGCTAAGATGGAGGAGCAGGAGGGAAGGCAGCGTGCCAGGCGCTTCACGTATGAGGCCAGTGGAACGTTGGTGGGCGCGGTGGAGAGGAGGAGGGCCGCACTCCATCTTCCAGGGGGATCCAGACCAGTGCCTCCAGTGTTCAAGCGGACTTGGAGGGACATAGCACAGGAGGTATCTGCTGCAGACACTGTGCCCAGGACTGGCACACAATGCTGAAAATGATCACGAGGGTCATCAGGGTGAGTACCATTTTCCTCTATGCAAGCCTCCATGACGTCTAAGATAAATCTCACACGCTATCTGAATTTTCTCATGGTATTTGGCCCCCCAAACACTCTGTGGGTTGTCTCTCACAATGCATAACAAAAAGGAAGGCTTCGGCACCCTATTAGCTTTGAATGATCCATGCACATAATTAACATCACAATGCACTGCAACTGCTCCTAACGCTTTCTGAAAGATCTCTTATATACCTCATGTTAGATGCCTGTAACCTTCGAATACATACTGACGAAGCACATGCAAGATCCAAGCGGATTAAATGGAGGCCTCTCGAACATTCACACAGTATGGCCTAAAACTACTTTGGTAGGCATCTGTGTCACAACAGCAGATGGACCCTTTTTTAACACTTCCCATTTTTATCTTTTCAGTCCAAGTACTCCCACAAATGGAGGGACCAACTGCGCCAGGCGGAGGTCCGCCTCAAACACTTCCTCTGACCTTCAAACCTTCCTCATGTCACCCTGCCCCCTCCCCTGCTGCTAACCACTCGTCTGTTGCTTTCTACTTCCAGATGACCAGCCAGAGGCGCATCCCTCGAGGGAGCCCTCCACATCAGGCCATGGTGCAGATGACGAGCAACTGGATGAGTGATTCGGCGGAGCATCCCAGCCCACCAGTTGTCCCATCGGGACTTGGTTCATCTGGGGACGAGGCTGACTTCCCGGGGTTTGATGATTTGGAGGCTCCTGGCCCCAGTAGCGTGCAGCAACGAAGTGCTGGGGTGGAATCCCACAGGCCAGCTCTCCGGAGGGTGTCGGCAAAATCGGTCTGCTAACAGACCGGCAGACATGGAACTGGACCTGGTGGAAATGTCCAGGGAAAGCACAGCGATGCACCATGAGCTCATTGATGCATTAGGACGGATCCCCGTGAGCATCAACAAGCTCACTGCGACTGTTGTGGAGGGACCATTGCAGATTGTCGCTGCGAGTCGTGAGTCTAGTGAGGCCACCATTGCTCACACACAGAGGCTAGTGGCCTCGAGCAGCGACAGTGCCCTTGATCATATAGCAAACTTGGGCGCATCACAAGCACAAGCTCTGCTTCAGCTTGGCCATGTGATGCAGACCATATCTGCCTCCATACTCTCTGCGTTCCCCACTGTCCAACAGGGAAGTGACGGTGCCGAAGCAGGCCAGTAAGTTGATGGTTCACATCACACACTGGACCAGCCATGATCTTATTGAATGGCGGAGTAGGCTCGAGGGGCTGTATGGCCTACTCCTGTTCCTATTTCTTATATTCTTATCATGCACTGGTTGCTAAGGCCCAGCCCTGTCGGCGACGGAATGGCTCCAGGGAAATGGAAGGTGCTGGCATTCCTCAGGATGATAGCATTCCGACTTCCACCACTCACTCGCCAACCAAGCACCAACCATGGTTGATACCCGAGCCACCTGTGACTGGTAATGTCGAGAAAGAGGTGCCCCAGTCGGAAGCCAGGCCTTCCAGTTCAGGAGCTGGTCCAGTGTGTCCTCAGACGCCGTCACCATTGTCTGAGCCCCCAACACAGCAGCCCTCTATCAGCCTTGGTGCACACCCTGATGCCAGATTGAGGAACAGCAGGCATGTGGGGGTGTTGAAGGGAATGGGGTAAAAGCATGACGAAGAACAAAAAGGCTTCACAACAATGTTGTGCACTGCAGAATACAATCTTAATTTATGTTAGATATTGTGTACTGCAGGATGCAGTGTTTCGTACATGTCAATGTTGTGCACTGCAGAATTCATTCTTAATTAATGCCACATATTATGTGCTGCAGGATGCAGTGTTTCTTTGATCTAAATGTTGTTCATTGCAGGATGCAGTATTTTTTTGATGTCAATGTTGTTCATTGCAGGATGCAATTTTGTGTCCATAAGTGTATAACCGTTGAATAATTGTGGGCTTTGTTGGGGGGGGATTGATACTGTTGCATTTTTATATAAATATATCTTTGACCTTAAACATTGCTGTCTTCAGTCTCATTTGCAGAGTAATTGGTAGAATAGCCAACATGGTGGCACTGAGTTGCGAGGCTTCGGTCAAACCACTCCTTCTCCATTCAAGCAAAGCGGTCATAAGAACATAAGAATTAGGAACAGGAGTAGGCCATCTAGCCCCTCGAGCCTGGTCCGCCATTCAAAAAGATCATGGTGATCTGGCCGTGGACTCAGCTCCACTTACCCGCCCGCTCCCCAGAACCCTTAATTCCCTTATTGGTTAAAAATCTATCTATCTGTGATTTGAATACATTCAATGAGCTAGCCTCAACTGCTTCCTTGGGCAGAGAATTCCACAGATTCACAACCCTCTGGGAGAAGAAATTCCTTCTCAACTCGGTTTTAAATTGGCTCCCCCGTATTTTGAGGCTGTGCTCCCTAGTTCTAGTCTCCCCGACCAGTGGAAACAAACTCTCTGCCTCTATCTTGTCTATCCCTTTCATTATTTTGAATGTTTCTATAAGATCACCTCTCATCCTTCTGAACTCCAACGAGTAAAGACCCAGTCTACTCAATCTATCATCATAAGGTAACCCCCTCATCTCCGGAATCAGCCTAGTGAATCGTCTCTGTACCCCCTCCAAAGCTAGTATATCCTTCCTTAAGTAAGGTGACCAAAACTGCACGCAGTACTCCAGGTGCGGCCTCACCAATACCCTGTACAATTGCAGCAGGACCTCCCTGCTTTTGTACTCCATCCCTCTCGCAATGAAGGCCAACATTCCATTCGCCTTCCTGATTAACTGCTGCACCTGCAAACTAACTTTTTGGGATTCATGCACAAGGACCCCCAGGTCCCTCTGCACCACAGCATGTTGTAATTTCTCCCCATTCAAATAATATTCCCTTTTACTGTTTTTTTTTTCCAAGGTGGATGACCTCACATTTTCCGACATTGTATTCCATCTGCCAAACCTTAGCCCATTCGCTTAACCTATCCAAATCTCTTTGCAGCCTTTCTGTGTCCTCTACACAACCCGCTTTCCCACTAATCTTTGTGTCATCTGCAAATTTTGTTACACTACACTCTGTCCCCTCTTCCAGGTCATCTATGTATATTGTAAACAGTTGTGGTCCCAGCACCGATCCCTGTGGCACACCACTAACCACCGATTTCCAACCCGAAAAGGACCCATTTATCCCGACTCTCTGCTTTCTGTTAGCCAGCCAATTCTCGATCCATGCTAATACATTTCCTCTGACTCCGCGTATCTTTATCTTCTGCAGTAACCTTTTGTGTGGCACCTTATCGAATGCCTTTTGAAAATCTAAATACACCACATCCATCGGTACACCTCTATCCACCATACTCATTATATCCTCAAAGAATTCCAGTAAATTAGTTAAACATGATTTCCCCTTCATGAATCCATGTTGCGTCTGCTTGATTGCACTATTCCTATCTAGATGTCCGCTATTTCTTCCTTAATGATAGCTTCAAGCATTTTCCCCACTACAGATGTTAAACTAACCGGCCTATAGTTACCTGCCTTTTGTTTGCCCCCTTTTTTAAACAGAGGCATTACATTAGCTGCTTTCCAATCCCCAGAGTCCAGAGAATTTTGGTAGATTATAACGAATGCATCTGCTATAACTTCCGCCATCTCTTTTAATACCCTGGGGTGCATTTCATCAGGACCAGGGACTTGTCTACCTTGAGTCCCATTAGCCTGTCCAGCACTACCTCCCTAGTGATAGTGATTGTCTCAAGGTCCTCCCTTCCCACATTCCCGTAACCAGCAATTTTTGGCATGGTTTTTGTGTCTTCCACTGTGAAGACCGAAGGAAAATAATTGTTTCAGGTCTCAGCCATTTCCACATTTCCCATTATTAAATCCCCTTCTCATCTTCTAAGGGACCAACATTTACTTTAGTCACTCTTTTCCGTTTTATATATCGGTAAAAGCTTTTACTATCTGTTTTTATATTTTGCGCAAGTTTACTTTTGTAATCTATCTTTCCTTTCTTTATTGCTTTCTTAGTCATTCTTTGCTGTCGTTAAAAATTTTCCAGTCTTCTAGTTTCCCACTAACCTTGGCCATCTTATACACATTGGTTTTTAATCTGATACTCTCCTTTGTTTCCTTGGTTATGCACGGTTATGCTGGTTATCCCTTCTCTTACCGCCCTTTTTCACTGGAATATATTTTTGTTGAGCACTATGAAAGAGCCACTTAAAAGTCCTCCACTGTTCCTCAATTGTGCCACCGTTTAGTCTGTGTTCCCAGTCTACTTTAGCCAACTCTGCCCTCATCCCACTTTAGTCCCCTTTGTTTAAGCATAGTACGCTCATTTGAGACACTACTTCCTCACCCTCAATCTGTATTACAAATTCAACCATACTGTGATCACTCATTCCGAGAGGATCTTTTACTCGGAGATCGTTTATTATTCCTGTCTCATTACACAGGTCCAGATCTAAGATAGCTTGCTCCCTTGTAGGTTTTGTAACATACTGTTCTAAGAAACAATCCCGTATGCATTCTATGAATTCCTCCTCCAGGCTACCCTGTGCGATTTGATTTGACCAATCAATATGTAGGTTAAAATCCCCCATGATTATTGCCATTCCTTTTTCACATGCCTCCATTATTCCCTTAATTATTGCCCGCCCCATCGTGAAGTTATTATTTGGGGGCCTATAAACTACGCCCACCAGTGACTTTTTCCCCTTACTATCTCTAATCTCCACCCACAATGATTCAACATTTTGTTCATTAGAGCCAATATCATCTCTCACAACTGCCCTGATATCATCCTTTATTAACAGAGCTACCCCACCTCCTTTCCCTTCTTGTCTATCCTTCCGAATTGTCAGATACCTCTGTATGTTTAATTCCCAGTCTTGGCCACCCTGCAACCACGTTTCTGTAATGGCCACCAAATCATACCCATTTGTAATGATTTGTTCCGTCAACTCATTTACTTTATTTCGAATGCTGCGTGCGTTTAGGTAGAGTGTTTTAATACTAGTTTTTAACCCATGATTTTTAGTTTTGACCCCTCCTTCAGCTCCTTTATATTCATACATATTGTCCCTTCCTATCACCTTGTGGTTTACACTTACCCCAGTGCTACTCTGCTCTGTTGCCTCCTGCCTTTTGCATTCTTTCTTGGGGTCCTGTTCATCTGAGCTCTCACCCACTCTAACTAGCTCAGAGCCCTCTCCTGGGTTCCGAATACTCCTCGCATTGAGGCACCGAGCTTTCATGCTTGCCTTTTTATTACACTTTGACCCTTTCGAATTTTGCTGTACAGTGGCCCTTTTTGTTCTTTGCCTTGGGTTTCTCTGCCCTCCACTATTACTCATCTCTTTTCTGTCTTTTGCTTCTGTCTCCATTTTGTTTCCCTCTGTCTCCCTGCATTGGTTCCCATCCCCCTGCCATATTAGTTTAACTCCTCCCCAACAGCACTAGCAAACACTCCCCCTAGGACATTGGTTCCGGTCCTGCCCAGGTGCAGACCGTCCGGTTTGTACTGGTCCCACCTCCCCCAGAACCGGTTCCAATGCCCCAGGAATTTGAATCCCTCCCTGCTGCACCACTGCTCAAGCCACGTATTCATCTGCGCTATCCTGCGATTCCTACTCTGACTAGCATGTGGCACTGGTAGCAATCCCGAGATTACTACTTTTGAGGTCCTACTTTTTAATTTAGCTCCTAGCTCCTTAAATTCATCTCATAGGACCTCATCCCTTTTTTTTTACCGATATCGTTGGTACCAATGTGCACCACGACAACTGGCTGTTCACCCTTCCTTTTCAGAATGTCCTGCACCCGCTCCGAGACATCCTTGACCCTTGCACCAGGGAGGCAACATACCATCCTGGAGTCTCGGTTGCAGCCACAGAAACGCCTATCTATTCCCCTTACAATTGAATCCCCCATCACTATCGCTCTTTTTCCTGCCCTCCTGTGCAACAGAGCTAGCCACGGTTCCATGAACTTGGCTGCTGCTGCCCTCCCCTGATGAGTCATCCCCCTCAACAGTGTATCTGTTTTGCAGGGGGACCCCTGCACTACCATCTTTGCACTGCTCTTCCTGCTGGTCTTCCATTCCCTAGCTGGCTGTGGACCTTTCACCTGCAGTAAGACCAACTCGCTACACGTGCTGCTCACGTCATTCTCAGCATCGTGGATGCTCCAGAGTGAATCCACCCGCAGCTCTAATTCCGCAACGCGGTCCGTCAGGAGCTGGAGGCGGATACACTTCCCGCACACGTAGTCGTCAGAGACACCGGAAGTGTCCCTGAGTTCCCACATGGTACAGGAGGAGCATATCACATGACCGAGCTCTCCTGCTATGTCTTAACCCTTAGATACACTTAATTTGGTGACAACAATGTTAACAGTTTACTTACTGATATAAAAAATATAAAGAAAAGCTACTCACCAATCACCAGCCAATCACTTACCCCTTTGGCTGTGACGTCACCTTTTGATTTCTTTCTACTTTTTTTTTTGCTTTGTCTCCCGGCTGGAGCTGTACAAGCTGGGCCTTTATAGGCCTCACCATGCACCTCGAGCTCCCACCTCTCGGACTGCCGCCGCCTCTCGCTGCCGCTGGGTCTTTTGTAGGCCTCCTGACACCACGCAGTCCTGCCTCTCGGACTGCCGCCGGGCCTTTATCGGCCTCCCGACACCACGCACTCCCGCCTCTCGGACTGCCAGTGTTAAGCTGACGACGTAAGGCTCTTACAGCGACTACATCTCCACGCTGCCTCCCCTGCGGTTGTGGTGGTCACGGTACAAGCTTGTGGGCAGACCCCTCTTCCTCCTTCCGAAGTGGCCCTGCAATCCACACTGGCAGTGCCTGTCCCCTCATGATGGCTGCTGTGTAGCATGCAGCACCCGACAATGAACGCGGAGACCTGCTCAGGGGAGTCTTGAAGGTTGCCTCCAGAGCGGTCCAGCCATGAGATGCGCTGCCTCAGCATACCAATTGTCTGCTCAATGATGTGGCGGATGGATGCATGGCTCTTATTATAGCGCTGCTCGGCTTCTGTGGCAGGGTTCTGGAGGGGGGACATGACCCAGATAGTCAGGCCGTATCCTTTGTCCCCGACCACCCAGCTCTGACCTGGTCCATGCCACAGGAACATTCGTGAGACACTTGTCTCACCAAGCTGAAAGCATCATGTGTGCTCCCTGCATGTTGAGCATTGACAGGGAGGACACGCTGAGTATGGTCATTTAAGGAGTCGCATCGTTTTCTGTCTCGGAAGACCTCAGCATTCTGTGTTGGTGCTCGCAGGGCGACGGGTGTACAGTCAATGGCACCCTTGAGGAAGCCTGAAAAGCGTCCAAAGCCTATAGCCCTCTCAGTCTGGCTGTCCCTGCTCATTGGGAATTTTAAAGTCCATTTGCCATGCTTACTGTGCTCTTGCAACCTGGCTATCAGAGCGTGAATTCACATGAAAGTCCGGATTTAAACTGTACACTCATAGAAAGATAGAAAATAGGTGCAGGAATAGGCCCTTTGAGCCTGCACCATCATTCAATAAGATAATGGTTGATCATTCACCTCAGTACCCCTTTCCTGCTTTCTCTCCATACCCCTTGATCCCTTTAGCCGTAAGGGCCATATCTCACTCTCTCTTGAAGATATCTAACGAACTGGCATCAACAACTCTCTGCGGTAGAGAATTCCACAGGTTAACAACTCTCTGAGTGAAAAGGTTTCTCCTCATCTCAGTCCTAAATGGCCTACCCCTTATCGTTAGGCTATGTCCCCTCGTTCTGGACTTCCCCAACATTGGGAACAGTCTTCCTGCATCTAACCTGTCCAGTCCCGTCAGAATTTTATATGTTTCTATGAGATCCCCTCTCATTCTTCTAAACTCCAGTGAATACAGGCCCAGTCGATCCAGTCTCTCCGCTTATGTCAGTCCTGCCATCCCGGGTATCAGTCTGGTGAACCTTCGCTGTGCTCCCTCAATAGCAAGGACATCCTTCCTCAGATTAGGAGACCAAAACTGAACACAATATTCCAGGTGAGGCCTCACCAAGGCCCTGTACAACTGCAGTAAGACCTCCCTGCTCCTCTACTCAAATCCCCTAGCTATGAAGGCCAACATGCCATTTGCCTTCTTCACCGCCTGCTGTACCTGCATGTCAACTTTGAATGACTGATGTACTATGACACCCAGGTCTCACTGCACCTCCCCTTTTCCTAATCTGCCGCCATTCAGATAATATTCTGCCTTCCTGTTTTTGCCACCAAAGTCGGTAACCTCACAGTTATCCACATTATACTGCATCTGCCATGCATTTGTCCATTCACCTAACCTGTCCAAGTCACCCAGCAGCCTCTTAGCATCCTCCTCACAGCTCACACCACCACCCAGCTTAGTGTCATCTGCAAACTTGGAGATGTTACACTCAATTCCTTCATCTAAATCATTGATGTATATTGTAAATAGCTGGGGTCCCAGCACTGAGTCCTGTGGCACCCCATTAGTCACTGCCTGCCATTCTGAAAAGGACCAGTTTATCCCGACTCTCTGCTTCCTGTCTGCCAACCATTTCTCTATCCACGTCAATAGCTTTAATTTTGCACATGAATCTCTTGTGTGGGACCTTGTCAAAAGCCTTTTGAAAGTCCAAATACACCACATCCACTGGTTCTCCCTTATCCACTCTACTAGTTGCATCCTCAAAAAATTCTAGAAGATTTGTCAAGCATGATTTCCCTTTCATAAATCCAAGCTGACTTGGACCGATCCTGTCTCTGTTTTCCAAATGCGCTGCTATTTCATCTTTAATAATTGATTCCAACATTTTCCCCACTACTGATATCACGCTAACCGGTCTATAATTCCCCATTTTCTCTCTCCCTCCTTTTTTAAAAAGTGGTGTTACATTAGCTACCCTCCAGTCCATAGGAACTGATCCAGAGTCGATAGACTGTTGGAAAATGATCACCAATGCATCCACTATTTCTAGGGCCACTTCCTTAAGTACTCTGGGATGCAGACTATCAGGCCCCAGGGATTTATCGGCTTTCAATCCCATCAATTTCCCTAACACAATTTCCCGCCTAATAAGGATATCCTTCAGTTCCTCCTTCTCACTAGACCCACTGTCCCCAAGTACTTCCGGAAGGTTATTTGTGTCTTCCTTCGTGAAGACAGAACCAAAGTATTTGTTCTATTGGTTTGCCATTTCTTTGTTCCATAGAAACATAGAAACATAGAAAATAGGTGCAGGAGTAGGCCATTCGGCCCTTCTAGCCTGCACCGCCATTCAATGAGTTCATGGCTGAACATTCAACTTCAGTACCCCATTCCTGCTTTCTCGCCATACCCCTTGATCCCCCTAGCAGTAAGGACCTCATCTAACTCCTTTTTGAATATATTTAGTGAATTGGCCTCAACAACTTTCTGTGGTAGAGAATTCCACAGGTTCACCACTCTCTGGGTGAAGAAGTTCCTCCGCATCTCGGTCCTAAATGGCTTACCCCTTATCCTTAGACTGTGACCCCTGGTTCTGGACTTCCCCAACATTGGGAACATTCTTCCTGCATCTAACCTGTCTAACCCCGTCAGAATTTGATATGTTTCTATGAGGTCCCCTCTCATTCTTCTGAACTCCAGTGAATACAAGCCCAGTTGATCCAGTCTTTCTTGATAGGTCAGTCCCGCCATCCCGGGAATCAGTCTGGTGAACCTTCGCTGCACTCCCTCAATAGCAAGAATGTCCTTCCTCAGGTTAGGAGACCAAAACTGTACACAATACTCCAGGTGTGGCCTCACCAATGCCCTGTACAACTGTAGCAACACCTCCCTGCCCCTGTACTCAAATCCCCTTGCTATGAAGGCCAACATGCCATTTGCTTTCTTAACCGCCTGCTGTACCTGCATGCCAACCTTCAATGACTGATGTACCATGACACCCAGGTCTCTTTGCACCTCCCCTTTTCCTAATCTGTCACCATTCAGATAATAGTCTGTCTCTCTGTTTTTACCACCAAAGTGGATAACCTCACATTTATCCACATTATACTTCATCTGCCATGCATTTGCCCACTCACCTAACCTATCCAAGTCGCTCTGCAGCCTCACAACATCCTCCTCGCAGCTCACACTGCCACCCAACTTAGTGTCATCCGCAAATTTGGAGATACTACATTTAATCCCCTCATCTAAATCATTAATGTACAGTGTAAACAGCTGGGGCCCCAGCACAGAACCTTGCGGTACCCCACTAGTCACTGCCTGCCATTCTGAAAAGTACCCATTTACTCCTACTCTTTGCTTCCTGTCTGACAACCAGTTCTCAATCCATGTCAGCACACTACCCCCAATCCCATGTGCTCTAACTTTGCACATCAATCTCTTGTGTGGGACCTTGTCGAACGCCTTCTGAAAGTCCAAATATACCACATCAACTGGTTCTCCCTTATCCACTCTACTGGAAACATCCTCAAAAAATTCCAGAAGATTTGTCAAGCATGATTTCCCTTTCACAAATCCATGCTGACTTGGACCTATCATGTCACCTCTTTCCAAATGCACTGCTATGACATCCTTAATAATTGATTCCATCATTTTACCCACTACCGATGTCAGGCTGACCGGTCTATAATTCCCTGTTTTCTCTCTCCCTCCTTTTTTAAAAAGTGGGGTTACATTGGCTACCCTCCACTCCATAGGAACTGATCCAGAGTCAATGGAATGTTGGAAAATGACTGTCAATGCATCCACTATTTCCAAGGCCACCTCCTTAAGTACTCTGGGATGCAGTCCATCAGGCCCTGGGGATTTATCGGCCTTCAATCCCATCAATTTCCCCAACACAATTTCCCAGCTAATAAGGATTTCCCTCAGTTCCTCCTCCTTACTAGACCCCCCGACCCCTTTTATAACCGGAAGGTTGTTCGTGTCCTCCTTCGTGAATACCGAACCAAAGTACTTGTTCAATTGGTCCGCCATTTCTTTGTTCCCCGTTATGACTTCCCCTGATTCTGACTGCAGGGGACCTACATTTGTCTTTACTAACCTTTTTCTCTTTACATATCTATAGAAACTTTTGCAATCCGTCTTAATGTTCCCTGCAAGCTTCTTCTCATACTCCATTTTCCCTGCCCTAATCAAACCCTTTGTCCTCCTCTGCTGAGTTCTAAATTTCTCCCAGTCCCCAGGTTCGCTGCTATTTCTGGCCAATTTGTATGCCACTTCCTTGGCTTTAATACTATCCCTGATTTCCCTTGATAGCCACGGTTGAGCCACCTTCCCTTTTTTATTTCTATGCCAGACAGGAATGTACAATTGTTGTAGTTCATCCATGCGGTCTCTAAATGTCTGCCATTGCCCATCCACAGTCAACCCCTTAAGTATCATTCGCCAATCCATCTCAGCCAATTCACGCCTCATACCTTCAAAGTTAGCCTTCTTTAAGTTCTGGACCATGGTCTCTGAATTAACTGTTTCATTCTCCATCCTAATGCAGAATTCCACCATATTATGGTCACTCTTCCCCAAGGGGCCTCGCACAACGAGATTGCTAATTAATCCTTTCTCATTACATAACACCCAGTCTAAGATGGCCTCCCCCCTAGTTGGTTCCTCGACATATTGGTCTAAAAAACCATCCCTTATGCACTCCAGAAAATCCTCCTCCACCGTATTGCTTCCAGTTTGGTTAGCCCAATCTATGTGCATATTAAAGTCACCCATTATAACTGCTGCACCTTTATTGCACGCACCCCTAATTTCCTGTTTGATGCCCTCCCCAACATCACTACTACTGTTTGGAGGTCTGTACACAACTCCCACTAACGTTTTTTGCCCTTTGGTGTTCTGCAGCTCGACCCATATAGATTCCACATCATCCAAGCTAATGTCCTTCCTAACTATTGCCTTAATCTCCTCCTTAACCAGCAATGCTACCCCACCTCCTTTTCCTTTTATTCTATCCTTCCTGAATGTTGAATACCCCTGGATGTTGAGTTCCCAGCCCTGCTCATCCTGGAGCCACGTCTCCGTAATCCCAATCACATCATATTTGTTAACATCTATTTGCACAGTTAATTCATCCACCTTATTGCGGATACTCCTTGCATTAAGACACAAAGCCTTCAGGCTTGTTTTTTTAACACCCTCTGTCCTTTTAGAATTTTGCTGTACAATGGCCCTTTTTGTTCTTTGCCTTGGGTTTCTCTGCCCTCCACTTTTCCTCATCTCCTTTCTGTCTTTTGTTTTTGCTTAAGTTTAGGACCTTAGTCTCTGAATTAACTGTATCACTCTCCATCTTAATAAATAATTCTACCATATTATGGTCACTCTTCTCCAAGGGGCCTCGCACAACAAGATTGCTAATTAGTCCTTTCTTGTTACACATTACCCAGTCTAGGATGGCCAGCCCTCTAGTTGGTTCCTCGACATATTGGTCTAGAAAACCATCCTTAATACACTCCAGGAAATCCTCCTCCATCGTACTGCTACCAGTTTGGTTAGCCCAATCTATATGTAGATTAAAGTTGCCCATGATAACTACTGTACCTTTATTGCACGCATCCCTAATTTCTTGTTTGATGCTGTCCCCAACCTCACTACTACTGTTTGGTGGTCTGTCCACAACTCCCACCCTTTGATATTCTGCAGTTCTACCCATACAGATTCCACATCGTCCAAGCTTATATCCTTCCTTACTATTGCGTTAATTTCCTCTTTAACCAGCAACGCTACCCACCTCCTTTTCCTTTCTCTCTATCCTTCCTGAATGTTGAATACCCCTGGAAGTTGAGTTCCAGCCTTGGTCACCCTGGAGCCATGTCTCCGTAATCCCAATTATGTCATATTCATTAATAGCTGCCTGCGCAGTTAATTCGTCCACCTTATTACGAATACTCCTCGCATTGAGGCACAGAGCCTTCAGGCTTGTCTTTTTAACACACTTTGTCCCTTTAGACTTTTGCTGCAATGTGGCCCTTTTTGATTTTTGCCTTGGGTTTCTCTGCCCTCCACTTTAATTTTCTTCTTTCTATCTTTTGCTTCTGCCCCCATTCTGCCCCCATGCAGTGCTCGGCGCACAACCATAGCAGTCACTGACAACTCCGATATAAGACACTCTGACTTGCATTCAAAGATGCCGCTATTGCGCCTGCTGCACTATGGGAATGGCAAGTTTTTCCGGTCGGATCTTGGGGTGACTGCTAAATCATGCATAAGGCCAGAAAGTTCCACCCGGGGCACATGCGCAGCCTTGCACGACGATTGACGTCATCCTGATGGTCCAAACAGAGGTTGGGGCGGTAAGTTCTAATGCCCCAGCAAAACCTATGCTGAAAATTCCGTCCGGGCGCTAAATCCTGGATACCCTGTTTGACGCGCAGAAACACCATTTGCCGCATCACAAAACAAGGCGCAAACAAGCGGAAAATCCAGCCCTCAATATTATGGGCCCAAGTTTCGGGCCGCGCCTAGAATGGCGCAGCCCCGACCTGGACGCCCGTTTTTCGCGCCACAAAGTGTGCCTAAAAAAAAACTTACATATTCTCCGGCTCCCTGCAGGTCCTCTTGAGTCGGGCGCGGTGCAGCACGAGCTGTGCGGGCGGAGCTAGGTCCCTGCGCTGAAAACAGTGCCGGGACCCCTGCACATGCGCGCTATAGTGGGCGTGCATGTGCAGTAGCTCCAGGCGCCCAAAACTGTGTGGGAGGGGCCCGAAGCACGCAGCCCCTAGCCCTGGTCGAATGGCCTCACTGGGGCTGCGTGCATAAGGCTGCCTCCCAGCTCCTGCTTCCTCCCGACTCGACTCCCGCTCCCACCCACCCCCCACCCCCCGGACCAGACCCTGACACCGACCCGACTCCCGCTCCCCCCCACCTCCCCCCGGACTGGACCGGACCCGCCCCCCCCCCCACCCAACCTGACCTCCCTCTCCCTCCAACGCACCCCTACCCCCCACCCCCGACCCGAACCGACCCGACCCACGCTCCCTCCCTCCCCCACCCCCCGACCCGACCCGTGCTCCCGACCGCTTCCCCCCCCGGACCGGACCGGACCCGCGCTCCTGACCCCGACCTGCGCTCCCCCCGACCCGACCCGCACTCCCTACGTCGGAACCTCTATACTGCATTGTCACCTGCTTTTCACAGAAATAAATACCGTTGTATCTCAATATACCCAGGAGCTTCACAATCCCTAATACAGCTCACCTTAATAAAACAGAATCGTATGAAGTTTTCAAAGCCCTTTTTGTGATCAGAAGAGTAGAATGCAGACACTGGAATCGTGGCTAAGCCCTGTGAATAAAAACAATAGCAGAGAAAAGAGTCAGAACATTATTTTTTTTTGCCAAACAATTAATGTAGTAAGATTCCACACTCACTGCCCCCCTCCACCACTCTCCATGGCCAGCTGTTCCTGATGCTGGAAGCTCTGTTGCTGGATGTAGCTATTAAAGATTAACTTTGTGCATCAATTGCATATAAAGGATATTCCTGTGTCTTTCCCACCATTACAGAGTTCCTAATCTCAGTCATGTGATTGTGGAGAATTCAAGGAAAGGCAACGTACACAGGATGGAAATGTACAGAGGTTATGTCACTTTCGCTGCATAGCTTCTACTGACAGGCTTTACAGTAGGCGGCTGGATTCTGGTGGAAAATATGAACTACCCTGGTTTATAGCATACAACGTACCAGGTGATAAGTGGATAAGAGATAGGTAACCTCGAAGAGCCATAATGTGAACCAATTTGGTCAGCAATGCCTAATGTTTGAAATTTCTACGAAAGATTCTATAGGTGTGTTGGCCTCACAATGTACAGAATCGGGGACCACAAAAACAGCTGCTTCAAGCATAAGAAAAGGCTGCCACAACAGGTTGTTCACATTCAGGAACAGTGAACGACGACAAATTCTAGTCAGCTATCCTCAATTTTACAGTTAGCACCATCATTTCACAGCTACGCACCTTATTGCGTATGAGCCACTTCACAAACCTATAATCATATGGCTCCTCAATTTTGGTGGAGTCTGGCAGGTCAACTTCTGATAGAAAAAGGTACAAAACAAGAAAGTCAGCCACTTCACAAAAAATAATCCTGACCATTTTATTGTGTTAACACATCTTGTATAACTCAAAAATACACTGGTGGAGGTCAGACGTTCCCTCATAGGATGAGGTGAAGAGAGAAAGCAGAGGACTCAATTCCAAGCCTGCTTCATGTGCATCTTAGCAGCAAGATTCATGACAGCAATGGAGCAGGTCACCATACTCTTGGCCACATACAGTGCATGGTATGGCGAGAATGATACCTTAAAATAACAGGAAGTTTCATTCAGAACCAAAACTTAACATCAAAACCAAATGGAGACCATGGGTCCGAAATTGCCCTCCGCCCTGTTTGGGGCGGATAATTTGAATTAAATGATGAATTACCGCCAGGATGGAGATTGGAGGGAACTTCAGCCCTTTTGGGTACAAAAATGAACGGGGCAGTGTTGGGGGCAGCAGATGATTGGAAGAGAGTCGGGAGCAGGGTGGAAGGCGGGCGGTGTCATTTAGGGCCGCGCTGAGCACATTAGTGCGACGCGTAGCGATGTCCCTCCCCTTTACTTAAAGGGATAACTCTTAGAGGCGGTAACAAGCGTTAAAAAAGGGGCAATTTCAGCTCCCATATATTTTTGCTCCATGTTTCTACCTGAAAGACTGCATTTGATACATGGTCTCTGGAACAACAGCTACACTGATTCCATATTACACTCATAGAAAATAACAAATCCCATCAGTCTGTTTATACGGTTTGTACTTTCTTTGTGACAACCAACGTGGCTACTCACTGATTGCTGAGATGTCCACGATCAAGAAGTATCCGCCCTCTGGTGTAACTGGCTTTAACCCCACAGAAGTGAGGCAGGCAGCAAGCCGATCTCGTTTCAGTTGCAGCTCCTGACGTAAGCTGGTGAAATAACTCTCTGGTGCTCCCAGACATCCAAATTCTCTCTCAAATCCCTCTGCTACCGCTTGCTGAGGACAGAAAACTACTGTTTTTTTAAAAATAGTGCAGTCTACTTCAATGAAGTTTAGCCGTGTAACATTTCAGATTCAAAAGCCATTTTTGTGTCATCCACAATTCGTTGCTGCAATTTACAGAAAACTAACTCATGATTAACCTCCTTGGGGAGGGGGGAAGGTACAGAGGAAGGTAACTTAAGTCGCTTTGACCTCAAATTGGGTCCAAGATGATATACCTGACAATGGATGATTGGAACTAATCTGTGGTAAATTCGCTAATCTGATACATCAATCAGGCAGGTCCACAGTACTCGAGAGAGCTGTTGCTGACTGACAAGCCAGTGTGGCTCATTGATGAAAGTGGAAGGGTAGTTCTGACACTGGCTCCTGGCATTGTTCTCACTTGCCTATATGTAAGTCCGCAAATAAATACCCCAATATGTAAGGTGGTCTTAACTAGACAAATTTACCAGTGCTCTGCGTGGTGTGGTTTTAGCTGGTTAAACTCCAATATATGCCTACTCACAATTGGGGGTACCTAAACTTAGCTCTTGCCAACCTGTACCTAACTGCATTTTCCATTTATGTAGCTCCTTTAGCATTCCAAAACATTTTACTGGGGGTGGGGGAGGGCTGAAAAATAAATAGATAAAATAAATATAGTTACAGGTGCTAAGTCAAGGTGGGGAATTAGGAGCGTTGACTAAAAGCTTGGTTCAAAATATGAGTTTTGAGAAAGTTTTTGAAGGGGAGAGGTGGAGAAGTTTTGGGAGGGAGTTCCAGAGAAAGGGGCTGAGATGGCTAATGGCCCTGCCACCAATGGTTGAACAGGGGTAGAGGGAGGAAGCACAGAATGCTAGAATCAGAGAGTTGGAGGTGTGAGGAGAGGCAAGGCCAGAGGAGATTGCAGAGGGGCAAGGCTGCTGAGCGATTTGAAGTTGAAGACAAGGATTTTAAATCCAACGTGTAGGGGACAGAGAGCCAGTGTAGATCAATGACGATGGGAGTAGTGGAGAAACAGGACGCAGTGTGACATGTCCTGGCTGAGTGTTTTGGGTTTAGGTCAGTGGCGTGCATCATTACAGGTAAAGTGTTTCAACTTCACATCACGCTGATGGAACCTCCACATATGTGGATTTCTCAGTAGCCTGGTTTGGGGACTCATAGGCCTGCTGTTGGATTTTTGCATCTCAAGACTCCTGGCTGACCAAAGAAACCCAGCAAAGGATATGTTTAAGTTTGTTCTGAACAAAGACCTGTTCTGAATTTAGCAACATGGCCCAGAGAAGTCGCAAAAGCAGACAGAGGAGCTCTGGAAATGTCTCACTGGTGCTGCACTGGTTGGGGAGGGGGAGGTGCCATTATGAATGAGAAGTTCAGGTGCATTGGGCCCAATTTTAGCCATGATTTGCATTAATTTTTTTGGAGTAAGTTGTTTTTTCTAAAAAACATTTCCCCCCCCCCCCTAAAATTTGCTCCAGAGTAAGTCAGTTAGGTACGATTTTTTTAGTTCAGTTTTTTTTTCAAAAGGGGGCGTTCCCAGACACTTACGCCAGTTTTGGCCATTTATGCCACTTTGGCCACCAAAAACTTACTCCAAATCCACTTAGGTCAGCGTTTGTGGCCAGCTCTGAAAAACATTGTGGGCAGTTAAGAATTCGGCGCAGGTTAGTACATTTAAAGCACCAACACTTACAAAGCACTAAACAAACCACAAAAAGTAATAAGCAATCAATCAATAACAAATAAAAAATAGAAGTCCTACCTTTATGTCAGAATCAAGTTTTTTTTTAAGTCCCCTCCCCCCCCCCCGCATCAAAACATTGCTTCGCGCCCCCCCCCCCCAAAAAAAAACTCTTCTTCTCCCCCCCACCCCCAATCAAAACTCCTCACTAAACAAAGCACAACCATCAATAAATAAAACATAAAACTGAAGTCCTACCTCGGCCCGGGAAGTCAGCGGGCCGGCCGGCCGGTGCGGGAGGCCACTCGGCCGGGGATAGGGTGCGTCGAACTTCGGGTCATCCCTTCGGCCGGAGATAGGGGCTGCGAGCATCGGGTCCTGCTCACAGCCGGCAGGACACGCTGGGAGGGCAAGGAGCATGCGTGCAGACTTCACTGCGCATGCGCGCAGCTGCCGGCAGTGCTTTCTGCGTTGGGCTGTTGCTCCGCCCTCCACTTCACTATCTATTGCACGCTGGGACACTGGAGACTTGGCAGAGCGGGCAGGATGGGGCCACTTTTTTTCGGCGCTGTTTCCAGCGCGCAAAGTCGGCGCATTTAAGGTAAGTGCACCGAAAAAAGGAGTTGGGGAAATTGGGCCCATTATTAGGGCAATGCAGAGCGAGCTCTGTACTACACGGTACAGCATTATACATCTCGATGGTCACATAAGTAAAAACATTCACCTCTGTACATTCATAGCTGTGAAAGCATTCTCTTTGGTATTTCTCACCTGTGCTCCAGTGGCACAATGGTAAATTGAGTTCTGATGGACAGTCTGTAAGTGCTTGAGGATGTCCTTAGGTCCAATTGCCCAGCCAATCTACAGTAAGCCAGGTAGATAGAATATCACAAAATCTATAACCAGAAAATATCTAGGCATCTTTGTATTTTATACTTAAATAAAGTGTAAGCTGTTTAAAGAGTTTCCCGGGATGAGAGGATTGTCCTACGAGGAGACGTTGAGTAGATTGGGCCTATACTCTCTGGAGTTTAGAAGAATGAGAGGTGATCTCATTGAAACATATAAGATTCTGAGGGGGATTGACAGGGTAGATGCTGAGAGGTTGTTTCCCCTGGCTGGAGAGTCTAGAGCTAGGGGGCATAGTCTCAGGATAAGGAGTTGGGCATTTAAGACTGAGATGAGACATTTGTTCACTCAGAGGTTTACTAATCTTTGGAGTTCTCTACCCCAGAGGGCTGTGGATGCTGAATCGTTGAGATTTTTTTAAAGCCGAGATATAAAGATGTTTGGACTCCAGGGGAATCAAGGGATATGGGGATCAGGCGGGAAAGCAGAGTTGAGGTCGAAGATTAGCTATGATCTTATTGAATGATGGAGTAGGCTCGAGGGAGCCGTATGGCCTACTCCTGATCCGAATTCTTATGTTCTTATAACAGATTTATGGAAATTTTTCTTTTACAATCAGCTCGTTTAACTCTGACGGCACAGTTAACATGGAAACTTAAACTTAAGTCCTATGATCAGCTGTAGCACCAGCTGTACTGCACTAGCAATACCAGCTGTAGTGTGGCTGGGTGCAACATCACGACAACAGCCAATGTTTTTTTTTATTCGTTCACGGGATGTGGATGTCCCTGCATGATCAGTATTTATTGCCCATCCCTACTTGCCCTTGAAAAGGTGCTGTTAAACCGCTGCAGTGATACTTCTTTGTAACAGTTTGGTACAACTCAGAGGGCAGTTGAGAATGTGCCGGATATTGAAGTTTAACTTTGTTTACTCTATTCTAATGTTTCTAACTACTGTAGCTGAGCTGCAGTGCACTGGGTCAGTGATTCAATGTATTGGGATTCGGGATCAACTTTATCATCCCATCAAATTGCAGCTGATCCCAAATCCTGCTGCAGCTCCAGCTCAGCTGGTCCAGTTTGGTACAGTTCAAGCCAGTTCAGCCACAGTAAACAAAAGCATCAGAAGAGAGTTATCAGTTGATCCCAAATCCCAAACCAAATTAGTTGCTTACAACAGGTGCTAATTCGCTGGTTAAAATTGCATTCGAATTCATTCTAAGGAATAGATTTTACTAATAATTAGTTAGGGATTCGAGATGTTGTCTGTTATAAGCAGTTGTGCATCCATTAGACACAATCTAAGTGAATTGCACTATAATGAATCAGCACTAAAGTTAGTTATTGCAATTTCTCTGATTAACTTTCTCCGACTCACCTTCCACCCTGTAGCACTGAAGGTTTTTCCTGCACTTCCAACAGTGATTGTCCTCTCCCACATCCCTGGCAGGCTGGCTAGGAATAGGAACAGAAACAGTAGCTAATTAGAGGTGTGTGTGTGTAAGGTGGTGGTAGTGGTGGTGGGGGGGAAGAGAAGACACTAAAGGGTTAACTTATGCGACTCTCCTCACTGGTATGGAACCTCATTAACAGGATATGCAGCTAGAGTTGTAACTGTGTAGCCCTGATTTTCCAAACTATGATTGCTGTGGGCAGGGCTCCCTGCCCAGAGTTGAACCTCATAAGAAATACTACCCAAGCAAAATTGGTGGTAAATCTGTTACTACGCACCCACAAGACTCAAATTGCATCAAACTACGATTTAAATTATTTAGTCAGATCAAAAGAACAATAACAGCAAGCAACTTGCATTTATAGAGCACTTTTAACATCAAAATGTCCCATGGCATGTCACAAACAGGTGGATGCAGAACCTATGCAGAGTCAGGAAAGGAGAGATTATGGCCCCAAGTTTCCACATGATTTGCTCCTGATTTTTAGGAGCAACTGGTGGAGAACGGAGTATCTTAGAAATCGGAATTCTCCACATTTAAGTTTTCTGCCGTTCTAGTCAGGTAGAATAGTTTCACTTTTGAACAGAATTTTTTTTTCAAAAGGGGACGTGTCCGGCCACTGACGCCTGATTTGAAAGTTTCCACAGTGAAAACGTACTCCAAAATAACTTAGAATGGAGCAAGTGAAGATTTTTGTAGGCTTGAAAAAACCTTGTCTACACATTAAAAAAATCAGGCGCAGGTTACAAGTTAGGCGTCCGGAACGAGGTGGTGGGGGGGCGGGCAGAGGGAAGTCATTACATTCTACAATAAATCCTTAGTTATACTTATACAAATATTATACAAATAAATCCAACCTGAATAAAAATTTATAAGCAAAGAAAAGATGAAATAAACCATGTTCCTACCTGTGTGAAAGTGCTTCAGGCAGGCCTTTCAGGCAGCGGTTTGCCGTCGAGAACGACCGACGGCAGGGGGAGGCAGGGAGAAGGCTGCAGGAAGCCTCAGAACTTGAGGCAGCCGTTCCCAACGGCAGGGGGTGGGGGGGGTAAGCCTCATTACTTGAGGCAGCCGTTCCCGACGGGCCCGACCGACGGCGGGGGGAGAAAGCTGCAAGAAGCCTCAGTACTTGAGGCAGCTGTTTGCTGTCGGGCCTCAGTGCTGATCATGGAAGGGCAATGTAGTTTTATTAAAAAATTTTAAAAATTGAACAGATACAAAGAATTTGAATAGTCTCAAACAAGTGCATGTGTCCCGTTTATCACAGTCTATCTTTAATTACAGAATGCACTCCCTCACCCTCACACACAGAAATATCAAGAAAATTTAAATACAAGCCTTTGCAAGGGTTCAATAAACAAATTTTCACTTTTTCTGCAGCACTTTTTAAAATGGCCGAGTGCCAATGTTTCCTTCACACTGCGCGTGCGCGAATGCTCCAACGCGCACGCGCAGGGTTGCCGGCACTAAAAAAACTAATTTAAATTGTACCCGCCCCCTCCTACTTACAAAATCGGCACGAGTGGTAGGCTCCGCCCCCTGGGCGTCGCGCCAAGCAGACATCGAGCTGCAAAGCGCTCGAGAATAGCGCGTTTTTTTTCAGGCGCCGTTTTCGGCGCGATAAACGGGCGCCCAGCTCGGAGGGGCGCCTGTTTTGCCGCGTGTAGAAACTTGGGGTCCGGAGTAGTGACAGAAAGTCAGGTTAAAGCAACCAATGAGGTGTTGGAGGAGGATTGTGTGGTCAACTGTATCAAACACTGTGGAGAGGTTGCTGTGAGTCACAGTCACAGAGGATGTTGTTTATGACTTATACTATCATCTCAGTACTGTGAAGAGATGGAAGCCAGTTTTGATGCGGTGGGGAGTTTTGATTGGGACAGGGGGGAGGGATTTTTGATCGGGGGTGGGGGGTGGGGGGTGAGTTTTGATCGGGACAGGGGGGAGGGAGTTTTGATCCCGGGGGGGGTGATAACTGTGTAGCCAATAATTTTAATGAGCTTACTCAAGACTTTCCTTAACCCTGTTGATGAAAATACTTTTCTAACCAAGTTAATAGAAAATACTTTCAAATACATCATAATCAATTCTTGAAGATTAGATTTGATGGAATAATTTTGCTTGAATTTTCAAAATATTTAAAAACAGAAAATAAACAGTGGCTATATGGTATAAAAAATTTCTATGATGGTGGATGAGCTTAGGCGACTGGGAGAACATAAGAATTACGAGCAGGAGGTACTTCGATTTTTTATTTGGATATTTTGAAAAAATTATGTAAATATGTTTTGTCTCTTTACAGTTCTGCTGCCCTCCTGCACTGATTTCTTAACTCTCCGCAAGGGTTTTCTGTGCGGCCACAAGTGGCCATATACACTGACCTAAGTTAGTTTGGAGTAACTATTAGCTGTCCAAACTGGCTTAAATGGCCAAAACAGGCGTAGGTGGCTGGTAATGCCCCCTTTTGAAAAAAACTAAACTAAACTAAAAAAATCCTAATTAACTCACTGACACTGGCGCAAATTGAATGTGCAAAACGGGAATTTTCAATATACTCCAGAAAAATCAAGTTGCTCCAAAAAAAAACAGCAACTCCTGGGCAATTTTGAGTCCTGTATTTTAGCAGTAAAGCTGTCCGAAGTGCTTCAGTGCAATAAGCTGAACCTTTCAAACAATGTTCCAGAGTTTTGGGGAAAGAAAAGATTCTGTTTTTGATAATTTTGTTAAGACTACTATAATCATACACATTCATAGCAGAGTGTTAATTACTGTGCAACAAAGTTATGCAATGAACTGAAGCATATAGTCAATGGAAAACGGAGCCAACAGTTGGAAAAAAACGAGTTAAAGCCTCTCCCCACACACAGAAGCAGGCTCTCAAATCAGTGTTGTGTCTACCAATTACAGTCCTCATTTCCAAAATAGATAAACAAGGGGTTGAGCCAAAGGGCTGCCTGTCACTCCGATCCACTTGCCACAGTTGATCAGCTGTACACTTGATAAGTATTCAGCTGGGTCAAAAGGGAAAGTCTACTGTGAACACAACATCCACATAAGGGGAATGGAAATTGATGACTCTCAGTATGCTCGTCTTGTGTGATTACAGGCAGACATTGGGTAACACTGCCTTGATCTCTTCAGCTGAAGGAAGTAATATGGAGTTGAGATAGATTATAAGTAAACCTGATGCTAAAATCAGGTTCCCTCATTTTCGAACTGTTCACGTTTACACACATTTGGCTAAGATTGTTCGGATAATGCTTTCTTACCAATTCGCACGTGTTCATTAGCATCATACACCAGCCACTCATACACCTCGTCACTAATACACAACACATTGTGTTTCACACAGAGATCTGCGATCACCTGCAACTCTTCACGTTTGAAAACCTAAGTTGGGGTCAAACAAAGAGCAACTGTTCAGTAATATGCTTGAAGTGGATGGAAACTAGCTAAACTTCCTTCTTTCTTTGTACTCGGTTCTGCTATATTAACCTTTCTTTCATCTTTCTCGAGGCTTCCCTTTCCAGTCAGGTCACAGAACTGACTCCATTTCCGTTTACTCATTAGGGAGGAATGTCAGTCGCCGCTAGAACATTTCTGTTTCCGCTTGTCATTTAATCCTCATTCTGAACATGCCTTGGCTAAAGTGAATACAATTGTTTGGCCATTCACAAATGTCTTATCAAGCTAAACCTGCTGCCTTCATATTCATGGAAAAAAAAATGTATTCATTCATGGGATGTGGGCGCCGCTGGCAAAGCCGGCCTTTATTGCCCATCCCTAATTGCTCTCGAGAAGATGGTGGTGAGCCGCCTTAGACACAACTAAGTGGCTTGCTAGGCCATTTCAGAGGGCAGTTAAGAGTCAACCACATTGCTGTGGGTCTGGAGACACATATAGGCCATACCAGGTAAGGACGGTAAATTTCCTTCCCTAAAGGACATTAGTGAACCAGATGAGTTTTTAATGATAATCCGGTAGTTACATGGTCACTATTACCGATACTAGCTTTTTTATTTTAATGATCACTGAACTATTAAAAATAACGTATTTGTAGAACACCTCATCATGGGCTAAAATTTCGCCCTCCGATTAAAACGGCGCACTTGCCTGAGGTGCGCCGACTTTGTACTCCAAAAGCGGCACCAAAAATGTAGCTTCGTATTCTCACCGCTTCATGGACCGTCGTAGGCCTTGGCGTGGCAAAAGCAGAGGGAGGGCGGAGCCAGGTCCCAGCGCTGAAAACAGTGCCGGGAGCCTGCACATGCGCGCTCGAGTGTGCGCGCATGCGCAGTAGCTCCTCGCCCCCAGAATCTGAGTGTGCGCTCTGCAGGCTGTGTGGGAGGGGCCCGAAGCACACCGCCCCTATCCCTGGCCGAATGGCCTCCCGCACAGGCCGGCCGCTGCCGAGTTTAGTTGAAGGTAGGATTTACTTCAGTTCTTTATTTGTGAATTGAATTATTTACTTCAGTTCTTTATTTTTTATTGAATGTTTATTACTTTTTGTGCTGTGTTTAGTGCTTTGTAAGTCTTGGTGCTTTAGGTGCAGGTCTTCTCTGCTTCCTTCTATTTTTTATTTGTTAATTAATTGCTTTTTTTTTGTGCTTTGTTTAATACTTTGTAAGTCTTGGTGCTTTAGGTGCAGTGTTCTTTCTATTTTTTTATTTGTTAATTAATTGCTTATTACTTTTTGTGCTTTGTTTAGTGCTTTATAAGTCTTGGTGCTAGGTGCAGGTCCTCTCAGCTTCCTTGTATTTTTTATTATTTTTTTGTGCTTTGTTTAGTGCTTGGTGCTTTAGAATGTACTTACCTGCGCTGATTTCTTAACTCTCCGCAAGGGTTTTCTGTGTGGGCCACAAGTGGCCACATACACTGGCCTAAGTTAGTTTGGAGCAACTATTAGCTGTCCAAACTGGCTTAAATGGCCAAAACAGGCATAGGTGGCTGGTAACGCCCCCATTTAAAAAAAAACGAAACTAAAAAAATCCTAACTAACTCACTTACACTGGTGCAAATTAAATGGGCAGAATTGTGATTTTTAAGATAGTCCAAAAAAATCAAGTTGCTCCAAAAAAAACGGAGCAACTCCTGGACAAATTTGGGCCCCGTATCTGGTGAACATCCCAAAGCGCTTTACATAAAATGAATTACTCCTTGTTGAAATGCCTTGTGTTGTAGCCAAAGGTGCCACAAACATCAAGAAGATGAATGACTAGTTAATCTACTTTTTTGTAATGCTCATTGCAGGAAGAATGTTAGTCAGGATGCCGGGTGATCTCTGCTCTTCTTCAACTAAACGAAAAAAAGACTTGCATTTATATAGCGCCTTTCATGACCACCAGGCGTCTCAAAGCGTTTTACAGTCAATTAAGTACTTTTTTTTTAAAGAGTGTAGTCATTGTTGTAATGTGGGAACTAGGCTAATCCTGGGACTAATGTCCACTGGAACAAGCAGATAGGAACTGTTTAGCTAGTGAGCCTTCATTTGAAAACCAGCCTCATTGTTAGGCCACAGGTATGGAAGGTATGGAAGCATGGGCCAGCCCACACTGCGATATGTGTACGCACTAGGTCGTGCAATAGAGCTGGCCACCAGTGGCCTTGGGTAATCCTTGCCACTGGACCAAGACCTAGCTCTGTCAAGCCCGTGTGGTGGCTGGTGTGCAACAGCCACAAGTTAAGAAAATCCATGCACAGGCATCTTCCACCCTTCAGGATGTAGTTCAGGTCCTTCACTGAAACACATGTAAACTCATCTATTTTTGGCGTGGAAGCAAGTCATCTTTGTTTCGAGGGACTGCCTATGAGGTGGAAGATAATTATTTTAACAATGCAACATTTCAATTTAAGGATTCTGTTCCACAAAATACTAATTCACAATTGTGGTCATGAATTGTAGGCAGGTTGTAAAGATAATAGTCTAAAGGTCATTATATTTAACCAGGTCTGTAATGGTCACTGAATTGTAGGTAGATTGTAAACACACAATCGGCCTATCTGAAGCACTGTTCACTAGAATTCTGATGTCAAGGCCCTGTTATTTATTGATGTTATATGTGTATAGCTAAATTCATTAATTCTGTTTGGATTCTTTTGTGGTGTCTCTAATTTCAGCATTGTGCTGTGAAATTAACTGCGACAGGGGATGTGGTGAGCAACAGGGATCTGGGGTTTCATTCACTAGAAGCAGACTGATGAGCTGGTCATGGACCGCCCTTCTGGAAGGCCGACTGAGTGGCTGTCTTCTCCCTCTCTCCTGTCCCTCGTCTTCCTCTTCCTCCTCCTCCTTCTGAGGTGGTCCCACAATCCCTGGTGGCAAGGGCTGCGCCCTCATGTTGGCCAAGTTGTAGAACATGCAGCAGACCACCATGAAATGGGACACCCGCTCAGCCGAGTGCTGGAGGGCTCCTCTGGAGCGGTCAAGTCAGCGGAACCATTGCTTGAGCACGCCAATACTATGAACGAATCACCCTTGTGCAATCCTTTAGTGTGTGTTGTTCCTAGTCTAGTGTTCCTACGAAGTGCCCCGCCAATGGATGCAGCACGGCTGGTGGGAGGCTGCTGAGTTTCCGTGTGGCACACTTCAGATGGCCATGTAGGACAATCTCGACCAGCTCTGGACCTAGAAGGCCCAGCTGTAGACTACACCACCTCGGCATGGGCAGCAGCAGTCTGGGCTGGCTGTATGATAGGCAGTGACAAGGGCAATGGTGGAGTGGCAGTGGTGGGAGCAGGAATGCTGTCACCCTGAGAGAGGACAGCAGGTTCCTGCTCCACTCACCCACTGCCACTCCCCGGGAGCAGCACCTCAGCATCCTTAGTAATCTGTTGGAACAAAGGTTGCTAGCCTGCTGCGACACCGTGAAAGCCCCAGTCGACGGTGGTATACGCAGCCATGATGGCAGTAGTCAGAGCTTGGGTGCCATCACGCTGAGCCTGCATGAGAACAGCCAGAGATTGGATGCCATCAGGCAGAGACTGCATGAGAGCGGTCTGAGCTTCTGCTGCAGCACTAAGACGTTGGGTCGCTTCTGCCTGTGTTGCAATGGGAGCTGTGACATTGCCCATCACGTCTGGGTTGCCACGGTTCTCTCTGGGAGTCTACCATCATTTGTAGACCGGAAATGATGAGCTCTATGCTCTGCGCAGAGCCTTGTGCAATGTTGGAGGCAGACTCCTGCACGCTCCTTGTCATTGCACAGAGGCTCTCTGGCAGCCTTGCAATTGCACCCATCATGTGCATGCCCATCATCTTTCTTCTAAAGGCCTCCCCATCAAAGTCCTCATCTGAGCTGGCCCCCGAGCTAACCTTTCCCCGTGGCCTTGCTGCAGCCCACTCGAGCCCGTTGCCTCACCCTGTGCAGATCCCGCTACCACACCAGCCTCTAAAGGACGCGTAGTGCCAGTATCTGAGCTGATGTCTGCGGGTGAGAGATGCAGTGATCCGGAGTCTTCTTCCTGCTCCTATTCTCTCGCTCATTCTCTGCGGTGTGCTCAGGGTCAGGCTGCTGATTATCTGAAAGTAGAAAAACACAAGAGTCGGGTTTGAGGAATGAGGGGAGGGGGCAGGAAGGCAGAAATGCATGTGTACAGCATGAGTAGCTTGAAAGTGTGAAACGATTGTGGGCTGAGTGGGGTATTAGAAGGAGTAGACATGAGAAGACATGACGTTATTGTCCCCAAAGAGGTCAATGCCGCCGTTGGCCACAGTGTTCACGAGCTGGCACCCAATAATCTGCAGCACTTGATTCTCCAGATCACTCAGATGTTCAGCGTGGGCTTGGCCCCCGTCTGTCTACTCTTGCTCCCTCTGGTTGTGAGCCACCTTGGTCTGCAAGAGAAAGGAAAGTGTGTGAGTGTGGTGCAATGTGTTTGGGTGATGTGCTTGCCATAGTAGAATAGCTATCATTGTGTGCAAGGTGTGAGATGTGGGTGTGAGTGTTGGTAGGTAGAGATTATTGGTGGGTGAGTGCTGGAGGTGTGGTGCTTTGGCCAGTGTGTGAAGCTTGTGGTTCAGAAGGTGGTATGTAGCATTAGTTGAAGCTTTCGCTCACCCTGACTACCCGTGTGAGGTTGTTAAACTTCTTCCTGCACTGATTGTGGGTCCGGGGGACCATAGTGCTGCTGGTGACATGCTGTGCTACCTCCTTCCACATGGTGCGGCAGACTTGTAGCGAGGGCCTCCTGCCAGTTGGTGGGTACACGACCACCCGCCTTCTCTCCAACGCGAAAACCAACGCCTCCGAAGCTTTGTAAGAGAAGCTCTGGGCTCTCTCCCTGGGGCGGCAATCTGCCATCACGGCAATGTATTCACTGCTCTGGAACCTTCCCCTGCTGTTTCTTCTTGTTAGGATTGTTGGGGCAGCTGCACATCCAACAATGAGAATGAGGTGCTGCAGCATCAATGAACCTCCCCTTTAAGTAGTGAAAAAAGCCTGTGGCAATCATGACTTGCAACTAGACTGCTCCCAACATTGGTCCAGTGTTACGGCAAGGAGCTTGGATTTTTAAGACTAGATATATGACTGCAATCATTTTAATAACGAGTGAGCATGAGTTTTGCGTGCAGTCTAGACGATTTTCAGTTGGCACTACTTAACCATTTTTAGTCTAAACACCGCTCATTCCTTGGCTTATAACAAATTTCTAGCCCTATAGAATTTTGAAGTACAAAAGGAAGTTATTCGGCTCGTCGTGCCTGTGCGGTCTCTTTGAAAGAGCTGTCCGATTTAGTCCCACACGCCAGCTTTTTTCCCATTATCCTGTAAATTAGTCCACAAGTGCACGTCCAATTACCTTTTGAAAGTTCCTATGGAACCTGCTTCCACCACTCTTTCAGGTAGCACATTCCAGGTCATAACAATCCTCTGTGTGAAAACGATTTCTCCTCATTTCTCTTCTAGTTCTTTAGCCAATTATTTTAAATCTTTGACCTCTGTTTACCGACCCACTTGCCGGAGGAAACAGTTTCTCCCCTCATATTTTTGAATACCTCTATTAGATCTCCCCTTAACCTTCTCTGCTCTAAGGAGAAGAATCCCAACTTCTCCAGTCTCTCCACATAACTGAACTCCCTCATCCCTGGTATTCTCTTGGTAAACCTTCTCTGCACCCTCTCCAAGGCCTTGACATCCTTCCTAAAGTGTGGTGCCCAGAATTGTACACAATAGTCCTGCTGAAGCATATCTAGTGATTTGTAAAGAGATAACATGACTTCCTTGTTTTTGTATTCACTGCCCCTATTAACAAAGTCAAGTATCCCATACGCTTTCCTAACTGGCTTATCAACTTGCCCTGCCACCTGCACCCCCAGGTCCCTCTGCTCTTGCAAATAGTACCGTTTAGATTATACTGCCTCTCCAACCTGTTTCTTCACATTAATCCACATTAGAGTGCATCTGCCATGTGTCTGCCCATTTCACCAGTCTATCCATGACCTCCTGAAGTCTGCTATTATCCTGTTCATTATTTACTATGTTGCCAAGTTTTGTATCATCTGCGATCTTCAAAATTGTACTCCCTGTACCCAAGTCCAGGTCATTTATATATAACAAGAAAAGCAACAGTCTAATACTGACCTCTGGGGGACCCCACTGCATATTTCTCTCCAGTCAGAAAAACTGGATGGCATTTTTCCATTAAAATATCCTGCTAATACCTGTTCCGCCTGTAGGTGGTGCTGTAATAGAGGTTTTGTTAAGGTTTCAGCTAAGTGCTTTAACTCCCCAGCTGCTAACAAAATAGTGGGCTCAATTTTCCCGGGTCATTTGCGCTGTTTTTTTTGGCGCGCGTTTTTTTCTGGCGTAAGTATTTAATTCAAAGTTTCCCCCTGGAATTTGCGCCGCGTAACTGCTTTAGTTACGATTTTTCTAGGTTGAACTTTTTTGACGCATTAGGGGGTTCCCTCGTCTGCGCCAGTTTTCATCATTTTTCGCAGTTTGCCCCCAAATTTTTAATCCTCGGTCGGCGTAGCTGGCCACTCCCGAAAAACCTTCTGGTGGGTTAATAGAAAGCAGCACACATTGAAAAATTGGCGCTGATAGACGCCATTGTTTTTCATCGAAGTTTTTGGAGGGAGTCGAGAACACTTTAAATATCCATAATAAAGTTCAACTTTTTTTACCTTTCAACGGAGTACATGGAAGTTTCTTGGATTTCTGAAGTTTTCATTTTTTTTTACTCACATGCCACCACCGAACGTCTTCAAACAGGGCTGGAGAATCTGCCCCACGCCCAGACACAGGGGCTCATGTGGAAAACAAGCCCAGGGGGGGGGGGGGGAAGTGCCGATCGGAAGGCTGCTGCACTGGGCACAAGACTGCAGTGAGTTGTGGGGGGGGGGCGGGAGAAGGGGAGAAGTCACAAGACTGCAATGAGTTGTGGGGGGGGGCGGGAGAAGGGGAGAAGTCACAAGACCTGGGTGTGGTCCATCTTTACAGACCTTAGGGAGAGAGAACAAAGAACCTGTCCTGCCTGCTTTCCTGCCATTTTGAGCTTCTTACAAAGGTGAAATTTAACTATGGGTGTAATACTGACAATGCCATACCATGTGCGAGAGCGTTCTGCATCATGGCGCTACGTGGAAACAATTGATTCAACATCATCGCATGAGGAACATCAGAGCCCGTAGGCTGCTGGGCAGGAGGCCTCCCTCACCCACGTCGAGTATTTCTTTGGGTGGAACTTTTATGTGACCTCTGCTGGTATCCAGCTCCTGCCATCTGGTCTCAATCACAGTAACTAGTGCCTCCACTTCATCCTGTAAGAAATTCTTGGTCCTTGCACCTCGTTGCATCTTGTATTGCTCCAGTTCGTTGTCACACACACAACTGGCTCATTAAAAATGGCCGATTGCCAACCCGGAGCTGTACTGCGCATGCGCGTCCATTGAAATAACAACAAAAACGTCACTTTTATCCCCGCGAATGTGCAGAAGGTGTGGCATCGTTTTTTCAGCGTAGACAGCAGGTTGCACCCCCCCCCCTCCACCCCGAGGCGACTGGACACGCTATGTGGCGCCAAATTTGAATTATACATCGGGGAAACTTTGGCAAAATATTTCTGCCGCATTTCTGGCCTAGAAAAATGGGCGTAACTCTGGCAATACGCCAGAAAATGGGCTTAAGCAAAATTGAGCCCAGTGATTTTATACTGAGAGCTTATGGACTGAATTTTCCTTTGAAGTACCTACCATTTTTGAGCACGTTAGGAGCACTAAACGGAATAAAATGGGGTGGCAAGGCCGACCGCCTCAAACCTGCTCCAGAAAAATTGCACCAGAGTTTTCTTCCCTAAAATCCAATATTCTTCTTTAATCTCTGCTAGGAGTCTGCCCTGTCATATATAAAGTGGAATCAGGTAGGCATGGCTAATCTTCCCGCTGCATTTCGCCAACTTTCAGCCCAACCCGACCCCAGGTAAAACCTCCTCTATATAAGTGGCAGTATGAGTAACACGGCAGTGCCCTTGAGGGGGATGCCACATTGAGAAGGACATTTGGTTTGTCGGAGGTAAAGGTTAATTGTTCTGCAAATTAATTTTAGCTGGTTGGTCCTCTGGAGGTACTGTTAGCACTATTTCTGCCATATTTAATCAGTTTGGCAGAAATTACAGTTTTGAACTGTGGACATAGATTCCCAATGAGAATCCCTCTATTTCTATATTTTGAAGAGGAAGAGATAATAGTGAGTTAGACTGAGACATCACAGAAGATGCTTGTTTCCTACATGTAGGTACCAACTCATCAGAATGTACAGGCCAAGACGGTCTTACTTAGATTTCTCTGTACAGCACTGCTTCAGGAGATGACACTTGAAGATCTGCAGCTCACTTGCACCAGAAGAACAGCAATGTCTGTATCAGTCAACATCACAGCTGCCTTGAATTTCTTTGCAACTGGATCCTTCCAAGCAGCATCTGGTAAACTCTGTCACTTAGTCAGACAGCAGCTCAACTTCCCCTCCTCCCTCATCCCCGACCCTCCCCGCCTTTGTCGAGTTATCCCCCAACCTCTAACCCTACTTGACCTGAACACAGGGCATGGTATTGCCTCTGTGTGCAATTCCACAGAATGACTGTATATACAAATAGTATATATACCTTGTTAATCCTTGCCACTGGTCCAAGACCTAGCTCTGTCAAGCCCGTGTGGTGGCTGGTGTGCAACGGCCACCACACATTAAAAAAATCCACGCACAGGCATCTTCCACCCTTCAACATGTAGTTCGGGATCTGGAATATTATGTCCTTCATTGAAACACCTGTGAACTCATCCTTTTTTGACGTGGAAGCAAGTCATCCTCGTTTTGAGGGACCGCCTATGATGATGATATATACTAAATGTTTGAACAGAATGGCATTTAGTAGTAGATCATCAATAATTACACACAATGATTTATATTAACAAGCTTTCCAATTCAAACAATTCCACTATCCATCAAATAGATGTCTACATCTGACATTGGTCTAATGAAGGAAAGAACGGAGATGAGATATTCTATCCCTAAGGCTACTGAAAATGCTCTAGAGAAGAACTAAACAACCCTTCTTCGTGTTTGTAGCACACATATTCTAGGATTCGGACTTGAATCCACAACAAACAAAGGTCTTAAATAAACCTTAATCACTCGCAGCTGTCATAAGGCAGCCTGTAACTGCACAGTTCCTCTTCACTGTTACCTTGCCAAGAGGGTTGTTTGGAGTGTTGATGATGATTGCTTTAGTACGTTTGCTGAATTTCTTTGCGAGTTCAGCAGGATCCAATACCCAGTCAGCACTGGTCGTCAACCTTCCAGATACTGGTTTCTGAAGGAACAATAGATAACCTTTTAACTTTGTAATCTGTAGACAGTACTTCTGCATTGTCAACAAGAGTCTCCCCCCCCCCACCCCCCCATCTTATCTGCGCAATTCAATTTTAATTCCATCATCTGCTGTTGGTGCTGCTCGGAAAAGGGTTTTACAAAAGTTAGGCAAAAGACAAATAAGTGTTCTATAATATAAAATATAATTCCCATTCATGGATACAATTTACGCTATCTACGGCAATAATAGCATAAGTCCTAAATAGTCTTTCAGACACTAAATTCACAATTGTGTGATGACTTGAAGACAATCTCAAGAATATACAGGCAATCTCACTCTTCTCTTATTCCAAAGAGTTCGGTTCTGTATAGAATGTTGTCAATTCTAGTCAGGATAACACATCAGGACCCTCAAGCTTATTTCATGCAGCAGGCGCAGTGATTACCACTGATACACAGCTAAAATGCGCATGAGATTGATGTCAGAGGTTGAGACACAATTTAGAAACCATAAGTTCTATTAATTAAATTTTTTTTTAATCATTCATGCGTTGTGGGCGTCGCTGGCAAGGCCAGCATTTATTGCCCATTCCTAATTGCCCTTGAGAAGGTGGTGGTGAGCCGCCTTATTGAACCGCTGCAGTCCATGCGGTAAAGGTACTCCCAGTGTTGTTAGGTACGGTGTTCCAGGTTTTTGACCCAGCAACAATAAAGGAACGGTGATCTATTTCCAAGTCAGGATGGTGTGTGACTTGGAGGTGAACTTGCAGGTGGTGATGTTCCCAGTTGAGACAGTCATAGACAAAAAGCAGCTTGTTACTTGTTATGTATTTATGCTTGGAGTCACCAGACACCAGGGGGCGCCACTGTTGGAGGTCATCGAGCTGTACGCGCGTGTGCGCGGTCATTGGTATATAAGCGCGGGTACCATGTCACGCGGGTTACTTTGGACGCAAATAAAGTTGGATCAGGTTTACACCTGAGGCAGTTTACAGTAACAAGTCTTTTGAGTCATTACATTCATTACATTTGGCGACGAGGTAACTTAAGAACCTTCGCATGTACAATGGGCACGATTGGAATTCTGGAGAGATTCGCGGATGGCGAGGATTGGGCGGATTTTATCGACCGCTTGGATCAGCATTTTGCCCAACAAAATGGAGGGAGATGCTGACGCAGTTTGGTGCAGGGCAGTTTTCCTCACCGTTTGTGGTCCAAAAATTTATGGCCTCATGAAGAATATTCTCTTGCCTTTACGTCCAACGGACAAAGAATATGGGGATTTGTGTGCTTTGGTGCGTGACCATCTTAAGCCAAAAGAGGGGATCATCATCTCACGCTATCGCTTCTACAGCATGTTGGTGCTGAGGGCCAGGATGTGTCGGGATTCGTCGCCGACCTGCGCCGTCTTGCTGCGCCGTCTTGCTGCGCCGTCTTGCTGCGCCGTCTTGCTGCGCCGTGTAAGTCTGGAAACGTGTTGGAAGAGCGTGCTGCGAGATTTCTTTGTGATAGGCATCAACCATGATTCTTCGGAAGTTATTGGCTGCAGAGACGCTGGATTTGAACAAGGCCATTGCGGCTGCCCAGGCATGCATGACAACTGATGATAATTTGAGGCAGATAGCATCGAAGAGTCGGGAGCTCCACGGCAAGTACTGGAAACAAGATTGTCTGGCAGAGCTGCTTATAGCAGGGCCCACTCGACTGCTTATGTGAAACCTGTAGCTGCTCAAAGTCCGCCAACTGGTACGAATCCGATTTCACCCTGTTGACGTTGTGGGGGCAATCATCGGCCTCATCAGTGTCAGTTTAAACAGTACTCCTGTAATGGCTGTTCGAAAGTGGGGCATCTTCAGAGAATGTGCCCACAACTGAGCAAGCATGCTGCCACTCATCACATTGCTGATGATGACCAGTCCAGTGCTGGCCCGGATACACACCTGAGTAGGAAGTGTATGGTCTGTATTCGTTCTTGGGAAGGAGCCAGCCGATAATCGTTAATGTGAAGCTGAATGACGTGCCGGTATCGATGGAGCGGGACACGGGTGCGAGTCAGTCGATAATGAGCCAAAGGACATTCGACAAGCTGTGGGACACTGAGGCTGTGAAGCCTAAGCTGAGTCCAGTCAATGCCAAGTTGCGTACTTACACTAAGGAACTCATACCGGTGATTGGCAGTGCAGTAGTCAAGGTGTCATATAATGGTGTGTTCATGATCTACCGTTATGGATCGTCCAACGCTGTTCGGCAGGAATTGGCTCGAGAAAATCAAGTGGAATTGGAATTGGAATTATATCAAAGCGTTGTCATCGGTGGATGACACTTTGTGTGCTCAAGTGTTGAAGAAGTTTCCTTCTTTGTTTGAACCAGGCATTGGTGATTTTACTGGAGCTAAAGGCAGATTCACCTGGATTCTGATGCAAGGCCTGTCTATCATAAAGCTCGGTCTGTTCCCCACATGATGAGGGAGAAGGTTGAAATTGAGCTTGACAGACTCAACGTTAAGGGGTCATATCATTGGTCGAGTTTAACGAGTGGGCCAGTCCTATTGTTCCTGTGTTGAAGAGTGATGGCACTGTCAGGATTTGTGGAGACTACAAGGTTACAATTAACCAATTTTCGAAACAGGATCAGTACCCGTTACTGAAGGCTGATGACCTGTTCGCCATGCTAGCTGGTGAAAAGTCGTTCACTAAACTAGATCTAACGTCGGCCTATATGACACAGGAGCTTGTCGACACTTTGAAGAAACTCATCTGCATCAACACCTACAAAGGACTTGTCTACAACAGGTGTCCTTTTGGAATTTGTTCGGCTGCAGCCATATTTCAGAGGAATATGGAGAGCCTACTGAAGTCCGTTCCTAGAACTGTCATGTTTCAAGATGACATTCTGGTCACAGGTCGCGACACTACTGAACATCTGAATAATCTTGAAGAAGTCCTACATCGTCTGGACAAAGTGGGACTCAGGCTGAAACGTTCGAAGTGTGTCTTCATGGCACCTGAAGTTGAATTCCTGGGGAGGAAGATTGCTGCTGATGGCATCAGCCTACTGATTCGAAAACCAAGGCCATCAAAAATGCACCCAGGCCTCAGAATGTGACGGAGCTGCGTTTATTCCTTGGGCTACTCAATTACTTTAGTCATTTCTTACCCAGATTGAGCACTTTGTTAGAGCCATTGCACGTGCTACTCAGAAAAGGCGACAACTGGGTCTGGGGTGTGTCTCAAGATAGAGCCTTTGAGAAAGCTAAGAATCTGCCCTGTTCAAACAAGTTGCTTGTTCATTTTGATCTGTGTAAGCGTCTTGTATTGGCCTGTGATACTTCATCATATGGGTTGGCTGTGTACTCAAACAAGCAAATGAGTCAGGTAAGCTACAACCTGTTGCGTATGCTTCGAGAAGTTTGTCAAAGGCAGAAAGAGCTTACAGCATGGTAGAAAAAGAAGCTTTGGCCTGTGTGTATGGAGTCAAAAAGATGCATCAGCACCTGTTTGGTCTTCGTTTTGAACTCGAAATGGATCACAAGCCACTTATTTCATTGTTTTCGGAAAACAAAGATATTAATACCAATGCATCATCCCGTATCCAGAGGTAGGTGTTGACATTGTCTGCCTATGATTATGTTATTCATCATAGACCTGGCACTGAGAATTGTGTCGATGCACTGAGTCATCTGGCGTTGCCAACACCTGAGGTTGGGACGCCTCAATCTGTAGATCTACTGTTAGTAATGAATGCTTTTGAGAGTGAAAGAACTCCTGTCACTGTTCAACAAGTTAGGATCTGGACCAGCCATGACCCCAATTTATCAGTTGTGAAACGTTGTGTCCTCAGTGGTGATTGGTCTGCAATACCTATGAATTGTGTGATGAGACCAAACCTTACAACCATCGCAAAGATGAACTGTCCATTTAGTCAGATTGTTTACTGTGGGGTAATCGTGTTGTTATGCCTAAGAAAGGTAGACAAAAATTTGTACGTGAACTACATAGCACTCATCCTGGTATTGTCATGATGAAAGCCATTGCTAGGGCTCATGTATGGTGGCCTGGAATTGACTCTGATCTGGAATCATGTGTGCATCAGTGCAATACTTGCATGCAGCTAAATAAAGTACCAGCGGAATCTCCGCTGAGTCTTTGGTCGTGGCCATCTAAACCAAGGTCAAGGATCCACATCGATTTTGCAGGACCTTTCCTGGGAAAGATGATTTTTGTTGTGGTGGATGCATATTCAAAGTGGATAGTGTGTGTTATTATGTCATCCAGTACGTCTACAGCTACTATCGAGAGCCTTCGTGTCATGTTTGTTACTCATGGTTTGCCTGACATTGTTGTGAGCGACAACGGATCTTGCTTCACAAGTCTGGAGTTTCAAGAGTTCATGAAACTCAATGGTATTAAACATGTGAGGCCAGCCCCATTCAAACCTGCTTCTAATGGTCAAGCAGAGCGTGCTGTTCAAACGATCAAGCAGAGTATGAAATGTGTAACTCAAGAGTTCACTACAGACTCGCTTATCCTGTATACTGCTCAGTTACAGGACCAGACTTCATACGCTTAACTGGGGTCTCCCCTGCTGAACTACTGATGAAGAGAAATCTCAAGACCAAGCTCTCTCTTGTTCATCCCGATTTGAATGATCGTGTTGAAAACAGACGTCAAAGTCAGCTAGGGTATCATGATCATGCTGCTGTCATGTGACATCTCTGTCAACGATCCGGTTTATGTACTGAATTATGGTCAAGGTCCAAAGTGGATCGCCTGTACTGTTACAGCCAAGGAGGGTAACAGAGTGTTTATTGACGTGCTCGGGAATGGGCAAACATGCAGGAAACATGTTGATCAGATAAAACTGCGGCACACAGATGAACTGGAATCGCTTGAGGAAGATGCAGACAGTGACCAACCAACCAATGTTCATTCATCAGAGGACTTTGCTGGCATTATTGAAACTGGACCTCCAGTCTCTGATGTGGTCATTACCACTCCCACCAGATCAGTTACTCAGCCTTCAGTTACAACTGACTCGGAACGCTCGCCTAGAACTTATGTTGAACTGAGACAATCAACTCTTGAGCGAAAAGTCCCAGATCGTCTTAATTTGTAAAACGACTGATATTAAGATCTTGAAAAGGGATGTTGTTATGTATTTATGCTTGGGGTCACCAGACACCAGGGGGCGCCACTGTCGGAGGTTATCGGGCTGTACGCGCGCGTGCGTGATCACTGGTATATAAGCGCGGGTACCATGTCGCGTGGGTTACTTTGGGTGCGAATAAAGTTGGATCAGGTTTACACCTGAGGCAGTTTACAGTAACAAGTCTTTTGAATCATTACATTCATTACATTACTGTTAGCCCATTAAATGAGAATTAGACACTGTAAACACAAGAGGCAATCTTAAAACTACTGCATCAGGAATCATTTTGAAATTAGTTGTTATTACTCGGCAATATGCATTGAAGGCTCAAAGGATGAGCAGCAAACACCTGTGCTTTTACAGCACATGTCTTAAGCTGCTATTTCAACAAAGCGTATCCTTATTGCAGAGTCCGAATTGCATGTAGCCTTTGGCAAAGGCATGCTGAAAAATTCTGGGAAACTACCTTTCTAGTTAACCCCCTAAATCTGGTGCTTAGAATAGCCTGATGCATTTTCGAACACAATTGGCAGTGTATGGTCAGTTGGTGCTATGGGTAGAAAATCATTCGTTACCGTGTTTATATGTTTGTCCCCCACCTTGCAGAACAGCAGGATCTCATCTCACATAAAAATCTAAGTTTTGTATTTTACATCAAACGCAGCAATTTGAGAATAGCAACGCTCGACCAGGGCTAGCGTGCACGATCAGCTTTAGTATTCATTTCTGGCTTGGATCAGGAAAACATTGGCATGTGAAGGATTTTTGAATTAAGAGTGCTCTACAATTTTTTTATTTAATTGTACGTCATTGTTCAGGATTCTTCAAGGTCTGCTGAGTGCACCTTCCTTGAGCAGAGAATATTAGACGCAATTTATTTAACTTGGTATCTTTTCTAAGCAAAGCCAGGAATGAAAAAATAAACACAAGAACATAAGAAATAGGAGCAGGAGTAGGCCATTTGGACCTTCGAGCCTGCTCCGCCATTCAATAAGATCGTGGTTGATCGTCTACCTCCACTTTCCCATCCTATCCCCATTGCCCTCGAGTTCCTTAATATACAAAAATATATCCATCTCTGTCTTGAATATACTCAATGACTGAGCACCCACTGTAATAATAATAAACATATCAAGTGAGGCATGAATTGTACTATCATTCTATTCAGTGAATTAAATACAAAATCAATTGGTATACACTTTGATTTGGCTGCACAGACTCACCGGATGCAGTGTGATAAACACTGGCCGGCCACCTGCCATTCGCACCATTGGTTCATAACAGTCAAAGTAAGGCTCAATAATAATCACCTGTATTGGAACAAGAGAAACTGGTCTCAATCAAGAGTGGGAATCCAGGCTGATTTTTCCCCTCCCTAACCCAGGGCACTGAAGCTAATTGTAGTGCTGCTGCTGCTGCCACCCAGTTGATGCCGAGATCAGCTCATTCAGCACAGACTAGGAATCAAACCTAGTACCTTCTGGTCTGTGTGGCTGAGTTAGACTTTCAGTTTGCTAACTGAGCCATTGAAGGAGCCGATGAGGGATGTTTTTCATTCGAGGTTGGTTTTGGTCATTCAATTTAACTCGTTAACTATGGTTTTGTTGTGGGAATGTTTCTTTTTTCTGCATTGGGTCATTCAGCTCTGTCTTTTTAACGTTAGCAATTCCTCGTAAAAAATGATTACAAAATCTAGGACTGAAAATAGATTGTAAAAGCTATCTAATAAGCTGAACAATGTAGCGTGCGGTATAAAATGATCAACTGTAGCTAAGCTACACAGTTGGATCCAAGCGTCACGAGAAGGTAATGGCTTCTGTTCATTTATTATCCAAAACATCATTTAATTTTCTACGGATAAAACATGAGCAATTGCTGGGGATGTTGGGGCCCAGGAGTGAGCAAACACCACAAAAGCCCACCAAATCGAAAGAAGGATCTTTTAGAAAAAGCCTCAGGATTGAGGAGATATTGAACCAACCAAGTGGATTAAAATGGGAGACTTCAGCTGTGTGTTTCTGCACCTCTACCGATAATTTATGGTGCGTTTATATTTATCGCTTCTGATAGAGGAGCTGGCTTTGTTCACACTGAACAGAAGGAGACTTGATTGAATTGATAGAATGTAAAAGCATCTTTAGTTTCCTCATGTGATCAGGCTCTGAAAGCTCCTCCAAGTAGGGCCTCCCGTGATGTTAATCACACTGGTTTAAAACAAAGGTACGTGATTTTTAAAAGAAAAATGGATTGTGCATGCAGATCACACTCTGCAATTTTTACAGATCAAAAAACAGTTTGTGCTAATTAATAGCAGCCCTCATTAAACCTACGTCTACATAATTAACTAAACTGGGCTCAAATACAATCCAATAATTAGAAAACCTTTAGTTGGTTAATTTAAAAACTGGGAGTATCACCTAAAAAAGGTTCAACAGCAATGAAAAGTTAGCATCAATGGCAATACTCTACTGTTGCTACAATGAGTCTAACTTTACTGGGGCTTCAACAATTTCCACCTACTTCATCTTCATCGTCAATCAGTGCTTGGAAGAAACAGAATAGGGCTCCGTATGCCCCAACTGTCACGAGCACTTCTCTGAATGGGTCAATGTCTTGTCCCAGTAATTTCCCAAAGAACTTTGCTAGGATCTTTACGAGTGGAGGGTGACCCTGAAAGGAGCGAAGGAAAGAAAAGAAATGAAAATCTTGCATTTATATAGTGCCTTTTACGACCACCCGGACGACTTAAAGTGCTTTACAGCCAATGAAGTACATTTGGAGTGTAGTCACTGTTGCAATGTGGGAAATGTGACAGCTAATTTGCGCACAGCAAGCTCCCACAGACCGCAATGTGATAATGACCAGATAATTTGTTTTTGTTATGTTGATTGAGGGATAAATATTGGCCAGGACACTGGGGATAACTCCCCTGCTCTTCTTCGAAATAGTGCCATGGGATCTTTTACGTCCACCTGAGAGAGCAGACGGGGCCTCGGTTTAATGTCTCATCTGAACATCCCAGAACAATTTAAGCAGCATGATGGAAATACAATGCATTTTTACTGAACTCATAAATGGAAGTCCCAACATTAATAATTTCTGGTGTAACAGAGCTTAACTACTTTACGAAAATAACTCATTGGTCAGAAAATCCTTGAAAAATACGTTGAAAAAAATTTTAAGCTATCATTTGTGTAAAATACTGATTAGAAAAAAAAATATTTTATGGGGTTTTTTGCACATAAAAGCCAGCATTACAGATCTGATCTTAAAAATCAGAGTCAAATTTGTTCAGGATATGGGCAGCACTGCCAAAGCCATATTTGCTGCTTATCACTAGTTGCCTTGAATTTTACAACTTGCTAAACCATTTCAGAGGGAACTAAGAATCAACCACATAGTGTGTAACATTACGGGCCCAAGTTTCGGGCCGCGCCTAGAACGGCGCAGCCCCGACCTGGACGCCCGTTTTTCGCGCCACAAAGTGCGCCTAAAAAAAACTTATAGATTCTCCGGCTCCCTGCAGGTCCTCTTGAGTCAGGCGCGGCGCAGCACGAGCTGTTGGGGGGGGGGGGGGGGGGGGGGGGGCGGAGCTAGGTCCCTGCGCTGAAAACAGTGCCGGGACCTCTGCACATGCACGCTACTGTGTAGGAGGGGCCCGAAGCACGCAGCCCCTAGCCCTGGCCGAATGGCCTCACTGGGGCTGTGTGCATAAGGCTGCCTCCCACGCCCAGCTCCTGCTTCCTCCTGACCCGACTCGACTCCCGCTTCCCCCCCCACCGCCCCCCATCCCCGGACCGGATCGGACCCGACCCCCCGGACTGGACCCGACCCGCGCTCCGCTCCCCACCCCCCCAACCACCCGACCTGTCCTCCCTCGCCCCCCGACCCGAACCAAACCGACCACCCTCCCACCACCACCCCCCCGACCCGACCCGCGCTCCCGACCGTCCCCTCCCCCCGACCTGACCTCCCGCTCCCTCCCTCCCTCCGACCCGAACCGACCTCCCTCCGCGCCCCCCCCCGACCCGACCCGTGCTCCCGACCCCGAACCCCGGATCCGACCCGACGGCACCTACCTGTCAATCTGATGCTGGGGACGGGCCTTGCCCAAAGTCTTGGGCCCGGCCCGTTCAGCCTCCCCCCCACCCCCCTCTCCTTCCGCCCCCTCTCCTTTCCTCCCCCTCTCCTTTCCTCCCCCTCTCCTTTCCCCCCCCTCTCCTTTACCCTTCTCCTCCCCCTCCCCTTCTCCTCCCCCGCCTTCCCCTTCTCCTCCACCCCTTTCTCTCCTCCACTCCCCTCCCCCTCCCCCTTCCCTCCCCCCCTCCCCCTGGCCCCCCCTCTCTCCCTCTACCCCCGTCCTCGCTGTCAGAAACACAGACACTGACAGACAGAGAGTGAGAGACACACACAGACAGACAGATAGTGACACTGACAGAGACACACTGGGGGGGGGGGGTGGGGGGCATCCCAGCATGCTGTTGGAGGGCTCCCGCTGCTGCAGTCGGTAAGTAGAAAATGTTTTATTTATTGATTTAAAAAAAAAATTATTTCTTATTAATTTTTTTTGATTGATTTATTGGTTGATTTATTGATGTTTTTATCATTTATTATTGATTATAGCTCTTTATTTGTAATACTGAAGTGTTTAATGTTTGTAAACTTCCCTTTAAACCCCCCATTCCCTACGCCTGATTTGTAACCTACACCTGATTTTCTAAAGTGTAGACAAGGTTTTTTCGAGCGTACAAAAATCTTCGCTTACTCCATTCTAAGTTAGTTTGGAGTAAGTTTTCACTGCCGAAACTTTGAAAACAGGTGTAAGTGGCCGGACACGCCCCCTTTTGAAAAAAAAATTCTGTTCCAAAGTGAAACTGCTCTAACTGACTAGAACTGGAGCAAACTAAATGCCGAGAATTTGAATTTCTAAGATACTCCGTTCTACACCAGTTGCTCCAAAAAATCAGGAGCAACTGAGGCCGAAACTTGGGCCCTACGTGTAGGTCAGAATGTGTGGCAGGTGCCCTTCCTTGAAAGACATTAGTGAATCAAATAGGTTTTACCACAATCCAGCTTTCATGGTCATTTATTTTTGTTTGTGCTCACAAATGACCAATTTTACAACTGCCTGCTGGGTGCTGAATTCATGATCTCCCAGTACCATAAACACTACCATATCCAATTGTAATCCTTTTACCAGATTGTAAACCAGTGGCATTCATAATATGGTCACTTACTGCCCACTTCACTTTTACTTATGGTTCTCAGGAGATCTGCTGCTCCACATATATTTTTGAATATATTTAAGGTGGAGATAGACAGATTTTTGAATGATAAGGGAGTCAAAGGTTATGGGGAGCAGGCGAGGAAGTGGAGTTGAGGCCAGGATCAGATTAGCCATGGTCTTATTAAATGGTGGAGCAGGCTCGAGGGGCCAAATGGCCTACTCCTGCTCCTATTTCTTATGTTCTTATGTCTGTGGGCATGAATTCAAAGCCCACCACTTCTGAAATATTGCCAGAACCAGAATTAGTAGAGGGAAAGAGAGAGAAAAAATGTCTAAAAAGCAAAAATAAGCAGTTGGAATTGCTTTACGGTCGGTCTGTGAGGCTGTTTCTTGAGCACATCACTCCTCGTGATATTTATATAGCGCCTTTAGCATGGAAAAACATTCCAAGGAACTTCACGGAGGCGCAAGGATAGAGGAGAGATTTAGAGCAGTGACCAAAACCTTGATTGAAGAAGTGGCTTTTAATGAGGGTCTTAAAGAAGGATTGGGGTTGTAGAGAGGCAGAGGAGATTTAAGGAGGAAATTCCAGAGAGTGAAACATACACGGCTGAAGGCATGGCCAGCAATGGTTGAGAAAAGAGAGAGGAAGATTCACGCGAGGTTAGAGTCAGAGGAAATAAGAGTTCAGCGGGGGGGGGGGGGGGGGGGGGAAGAGGAGGAGTTGTAGAGCTGGAAGAGGTTGCAGAGATAGGGAGAGCTGAGATGATGGAGGAATTTATACATGAAGATGACAATTTTAACTTTGAGGCACTGGGGAACAGTTAGCGAGAACAGGGGTGATGGGCAAGCGTGACTTTGAGTGGTATAGGATAGGATTTAATGAGGATTAATTCTGTATCATGCACTTGCATCTCTGATTTGCAAACTTGAATTTTACATAAGTTTGTAAAATCAAAATTGATGACATGGAGATTAAATTAATTTATTAACATCAATATTTACCATCTATGCAACAAATCAAGATATCCACCATACTGACTTTGGCCTTATCCTTCGTGTTAATGCAATCAGGAACTCCTCTCTAGGACATTTGTAACAAGAAAATAGCAGGATTTCCCATCAATGAGTTGAATGCAAGCATAAGATATTCAAGTTGAAGTATCCCATTCTCTCTACTGTTCTGTTTCAGTTTTGGCTGGAGGCGGAGTTAACTAAGAGGCAGAAGATGGATCAGAAAAACGGAATAAAATCCTAACTGAAATGGACAGGGAAAAGAAAGTGAATGGTCATTGATGGAGCATTTCAAAACCTGTCCTGCTTATGGAACTTAGTTCAAATATTAAACTCTCTCCGCTCCCCTCCCCCTCCCCCAATTTCCCCCTTCTTTCTTTTAAATTTTCTCTCTATCTATCCACAGGTACTGAATCATACAATCATAGAATAGTACAGCACAGGAGGCCATTCAGCCCATAGAGTCTGTGCCAGCCCTTTCGAAGAGCAATCCAGTTAGTCCCACTCTCCTTTTCCTCATATCCCTGCATTTGTTTTCTTGTTCTAGCATTTATCCAATTCCCCTTTGAAGGCTACTATTTCCACCACCCTATCAAGCAGTGCACTCCAAATCCTAACCACTTTTTATGTTAAGAAGTTTTTCCTCGTGTCAGTTCTGGTTCTTTTGCCAATCACTTTAAATCTGTATCCTCTAAATATTGACCCCCTCAGCCATTGGAAACAGTTTCTCTTTCTTTACTCTATCTGAACTCTTCATGATTTTAAAAACCACTATCAAATCTCTTTTTAGCCTTCTCCGCTTCAAGGAGAACAATCCCAGCTTCTCCAGTTTATCCATGTAACTGTAATCCCTCATCCCTGGAACCATTCCGAGTAAATCTCTTCTGTACCCTCTCCAAAGCCTTCACATCCTTCCTAAAGTGTGGTGCCCAGAATTGGACACAATACTCCAGCTGGGGCCGAACTAATGTTTTACAAAGCTGACTCTTGTTTGTACTGGCCACCCTCCCCGACATCTTGTCCAAGTGACCATCCTTCATGTGTTAAGCTAGACAGCGAGTGTCAGTAAACTATTGAACGGCAAAGTCTGATTCTGTTCTGACATGTAATTCACATACACCTTCCTGCAATTGGAAAGCAGGAACGCCAGGTGATTTTTCCACCTCTTGCTCAGAGGTGCTGAGGCCATTTGTAATGATCCAGCAACTGCATTCAGCAGATTATGGACCTTTTCCTCTATATTATCCAGAGTGTGCCTTTACACATTAGGCAATTGAAGGGGTGGGTGGGAGCGGCGGCTATTTTTCTTTCACAATCCACCATCACGTGTCAGGGTGCTCGTGGCCACAGGATTCCATATGTACGGAAGTCCCATAAGCATGAATGGGGATCACATAAAAAATACATTTAACATAACAATTAAAAAAAATACATATTTAAAATGGTGACAGATTAGGAAAAGGGGAGGTGCAACGAGACCCGGATGTCATGGTACATTAGCCATTGAAAGTTGGCATGCAGGTACAGCAGGCGATGAAGAAGGCAAATGGTATATTGGCCTTCATAGCGAGAGGTTTTGAGTATAGGAGCAGGGAGGTCTTACTGCAGTTGTATAGGGTCTTGGTGAGGCCACACCTTGAATATTGTGTACAGTTTTGGTCTCCTAATCTGAGGAAGGACATTCTTGCTATTGAGGGAGTGCAGCAAAGGTTCACCAGACTGATTCCCGGGATGACAGGACTAACATATGAAGAAAGACTGGATCGACTAGGCCTGTATTCGCTGGAATTTAGAAGAATGAGAGGGGATCTCTTAGAAACATATAAAATTCTGACAGGATTGGACAGGTTAGATGCAGGAAGAATAATTCCGATGTTGGGGAAGTCCAGAACCAGTCTAAGGATAAGGGGTAAGCCATTTAGGACTGAGATGAGGAGAAACTTCTTCTCTCAGAGAATTGTGAACCTGTGGAATTCTCTACCACAGAAAGTTGTTGAGGCCAATTCATTAGATATATTCAAAAGGGAGTTAGATGTGGCCCTTATGGCTAAAGGGATCAAGGGGTATAGAGAGAAAGCAGGAATGGGGTACTGAAGTTGTAAAATTGAAAAGCCATGATCATATTGAATGGTGGTGCTGGCTCTAAGGGCCGAATGGCCTACTCCTGCACCTATTTTCTATGTTAAAAAGCCATTCCCATTTCGACATGGATAATGTAGGAGTATGAAGGCCTAATCAGCATCGACTGAAAATAAAAATTAGAAAAGATAAGAACATAAGAACATAAGAATTAGGAACAGGAGTAGGCCATCTAGCCCCTCGAGCCTGCACCGCCATTCAATAAGATCATGGGTGATCTGGCCGTGGACTCAGCTCCACTTATCCGCCCGCTCCCCGTAACCCTTAATTCCCTTATTAGTTAAAAATCTATCTATCTGTGTCTTGAATACATTCAATGAGCTAGCCTCAACTGCTTCCTTGGGCAGAGAATTCCACAGATTCACAATCCTCTGGGAGAAGAAATTCCTTCTCAACTCGGTTTTAAATTGGCTCCCCCGTATTTTGAGGCTGTGCCCCCTAGTTCTAGTCTCCCCGACCAGTGGAAACAACCTCTCCGCCTCTATCTTGTCTATCCCTTTCATTATTTTAAATGTTTCTATAAGATCACCCCTCATCCTTCTGAACTCCAATGAGTAAAGACCCAGTCTACTCAATCTATCAAAGATATACTGTATTTTTAGTTATCAGTTGGCTCAATGAAAAAGTCAGACCTGACATTCAGCATTCCATTACCCTGATCATTTTGTGCGATCAGAATGAGAATCAGAATTTACCAAAATTCCCTGAATTCTGGGGAGGTCCCAGCAGATTGGAAAACTGCAAATGCAATACCCCTATTTAAAAAAGGAGGCAGACAAAAAGCAGGAAACAATAGACCAGTTAGCCTAACATCTGTGGTTGGGAAAATGTTGGAGTCCATTATTAAAGAAGCAGTCAGCAGGACATTTGGAAGGGCAAAGTTCGGTCAGGCAGAGTCAGCATGGATTTATGAAGGGGAAGTCATGATTGACAAATTTTCTGGAATTCTTTGAAGATGTAACGAACAGGGTGGATAAAGGGGAACCAGTGGATGTGGTGTATTTGGACTTCCAGAAGGCATTTGACAAGGTGCCACATAAAAGGTTACTGCACAAGATAAATGTTCATGGGGTTGGGGTTAATATATTAGCATGGATAGAGCATTGGCTAATTAACAGAAAACAGAGAGTCGGGATAAATGGTTCATTCTCGGGTTGGCAATCAGTAACTAGTGGGGTGCCGCAGGGATCAGTGCTGGGACCCCAACTATTTACAATCTATATTAACGACTTGGAAGAAGGGACTGAGTGTAATGTAGCCAAGTTTGTTGACGACACAAAGATGGGAGGAAAAGCAATGTGTGAAGAGGACACAAAAAATCTGCAAAAGGATGTAGGCAGGCTAAGTGAATGGGAAACATTTGGCAGATGGAGTATAATGTTGGAATGTGTGAGGTCATACACTTTGGCAGAAAAAAAATCAAAGAGCAAGTTATTATTTAAATGGAGAAAGATTGCAAAGTACTGCAGTACAGCGAGACCAGGGGATCCTTGTGCATGAAACACAAAAGGTTAGTATGCAGGTACAGCAATACAATCTTGGCCTTTATTGCAAAGAGGGTGGAGTATAAAAGCAGGGAAGTCTTGCTACAGTTATACAGGGTATGGGTGAGGCCACACCTGGAATACTGCGTGCAGTTTTGGTTTCCATATTTACGAAAGGATAAACTTGCTTTGGAGGCAGTTCAGAGAAGGTTCACTAGGTTGATTCCAGAGATGAGAGGGTTGACTTATGAGGAAAGGATGAGTAGGTTGGGCTTCTACTCATTGGAATTCAGAAGAATGAGAGGTGATCTTATCGAAACGTATAAGATTATGAGGGGGCTTGACAAGGTGGATGCAGAGAGGATGTTTCCACTGATAGAGGAGACTAGAATCTTAGAATAAGAAGCTGCCCATTCAAAACTGAGATGAGGAGAAATTTCTTCTCTCAGAGGGTTGTAAATCTGTGGAATTCGCTGCCTCAGAGAGCTATGGAAGTTGGGATATTGAATAACTTTAAGACAGAAATAGACAGTTTCTTAAACAATAAGGGAATAAGGGGTTATGGGGAGCGGGCAGGGAAGTGGACCTGAGTTCATGATCGGATCAGCCATGATCATATTAAATGGCGGAGCAGGCTCAAGGGGCAGTATGGCCTACTCCTGCTCCTATTTCTTATGTTCTTATTAACATTGAGCAGGGTGTTGGCTGCATGCATCCGAGCACAGTGAACGTCGTTTGGGAGTATTCTATTAATACTAAATGGCCCATCTCAAACTGAATTATAAAGCTGCTCTTCAAAGTTAGTTCAATAACCCTGCAGTGCACGGAGTGATCCTGTTTTGCTGCATTCTCCAAGATAAATACTCACAAAAGCCCTGGTATACTGGTTCAGGTCACTGTTTATGGCCCTCGTGAAAGCTTCTTTTACAAAATTCGGAGGCGAGAAGTCAGGAAATCCCTGCCCCAGGTTGACAACTGGATAGTCAGCAGCAAGCTGTGTAAATTCTATCCTGAAAACATTGGAAAGAAAACATACCAGAAATGTTTTAGCTAGATCCATCCCTTTCTCCCTGGTACTCAGCACAACAGCCCTGCTGTGAGGGGTCACTAGGTATCAGGCATCGCTAGATATTCTACTTTACAACTGACTGCTAACAGGTTCAAGAGTGCTGCAGGCAAACCCAACCTCAGAATATTCCCTCCTGAAAAATGGGCAACAGGATCACTTCCATTTTGTATCTCCCGCAAAGGCCAACTGAGCTGCAGCACCCTCTGTGGCCCACTCCATTTATCCTTAGATGCACTGTGTCACTTGAAGCATACTAATTTTTCATTTTTTTAGAAAATTTAATCAAAAACAAATTTACATAAAGCTATAAAAAGTACTGAGTCATGAAAGTGTAGCGGTTTACACATCACCACCTTTGCATTATAAATTTTTTGAGCATCCACTGTTAGGAATCTTGCCACTGTCAGAGCATTTATCAGAAAGTGGCAGATGTGTTGCCCCATGATATTCCATCCATTGAAATCTGGCAGCAGGCAAGGCTCCTCGATGTCTGTTTGTAATCGGTAACTTACACCATAGGCTAGACATCAACTTACCAAATATTCTTGTCTAATCCTTCAATTCTCCGAGAATGTATCTGACGGGACATCTTTACCTGAACAATGCAGAGAGACCAGATTTTAGTTACAATAATCAAATATATCAAAATCAAGCAACTAAATAATGAACAGCACCAAACCATAAAGAAATGAAGTTAAACCTTGTATATATAGCCCATGAGGCTCTTCAAAAACAAAAGTTTGGACATCCCTGATAGAGGAAACAGCATTCCATGAACAAATTGAGGGTATAGTTAATACTGAGGAGACTGCAACAGAATACAAGACATCAATAAGCTTGCAGAATGGGCATGTAAATGGCAAATTAATTTCAATATCGATAAGCGAGAGGTGGTGCATTTTGGTAGGAACCTACTCCTTGAAAAATAAGAGTCTAAGGCCTGGATTTTCGGGTGGTTTGCGATCGTGTTTTCGCCGCGTTTTGACCCTCCACGGCGAAAACCCGGTCGCGATCCTCAGTTCCTTGTTTTCCGCACCACTTGGAAGCACCGCCGGGGAGAGCAGCGCCGGACATGCAACGACTTGGATTGTGTTACTGTTCGAGTTTCGGCACTCACCCGACCTGTATGTCGTGCCCTGAGTACTGACAGGTAAAACCTAGCGGTGCAACTCTGCTGGCAGCGGTAAGTTACAAAACCTGTAAAAAAGGTAAGTTAAAGTTTTTATTTTAATTTTTTTTGGTAAGGGTCTTGGTAATGTTTTTGGAATCCTCCCCCCCCCCGCCCCAAGACCTCTGTCACAGCGCTCCCGGCCCCGCAATAAAGTTGGCAAGGATCGCGTTATTACGCCCCGAAAATAGTGCAACGCCTCCCTTTACGAGATACCAAGTGCCGAAAGTTAGGCCTTAAATTGGTAACGCTGCGAAAATGGTAATTTTCACGTATCACTTGCATTTTTGCCCAAAAACCCCAAAATCCAGGCCAAGGGGTAAAGGCGCAAAGAGATCTAGGGCTACAAATTCACAAATCACTAAAATAGCAATGCTGGTTAACAAGGTCATAAAAAGTGCAAACAAAGCACTGGGGTTTATTTCTAGAGAAATAAGAATTCAAAAGCAGAGAAGTTATGTTAAATTTGTATAGAACCTCGGTTAGACTACACTTGGAGTACTTTACACAGTTCTGGTCTCCATATTACAAAAGTGCAAAAAAGATTTACAAGGATTTTGTAAAAGGTAGGATGGAAAGCGAAGACTGAGAGATGACTTTGATAGGGCAGACGTAAAGATGTTTCCACTCGAAGGGAAGTCCAAAACTAGGGGCCATAAAGATAAGATAGTCACTAATAAATCCAATTCAGAAATTCAGGAGGTGAGACTCTTGCCGCAGAATACCCAGCCTCTGACCTGCTCTTGTAGCCTAGTATGTGTGTGTCTGGTCATCATTTTATTATTGATGACTTGCGTCCACGAGGAATGGTTGAGGGGAATACCATAGATGTATTTAAGGGGAAGCTACATAAGTACATGAGGGAAAAGAGAATAGAAGGATTCCTTAGAGCAGTGTCCGAGGCACAACCATCTTCAGCTGCTTCATCAATGGCCTCCCTTCCATCATAAGGTCAGAAGTGGGAATGTTCGCTGATGATTGCACAGTGTTCAGTTCCATTTGCAACTCCTCCGATAATGAAGTAGTCCATGCCCGCATGCATTGACTTTGAGGCTTGGGCTGATAAGTGGCAAATAACGTTTGTGCCACACAAGTGCCAGGCAATGACTATCTCCAACAAGTGAGAGTCTAACCACTACCCCGTGACATTCAATCGTCAACATCCTGGGGTCACCATTGACCAGAAACTTAACTAGACCAGCCACATAAATACTGTGGCTGCAAGAGCGGGTCAGAGGCTGGGTATTCTGCAGCAAGTACCTCACCTCCTGACTCACCAAAGCCTTTCAATCATCTACAAGGCACAAGTCAGGAGTGTGATGGAATACTCTCCACTTGCCTGGATGAGCGCAGTTCCTACAACACTCAAGAAGCTCGACACCATTCAGAACAAAGCAGCCCGCTTGATCGGCACCCCATCCACCACCTTCAACATTCACTCCCTCCACCACCGGTGCATCGTGGCTGCAGTGTCTACAAAATATACTGCAGCAACTCACCAAGGTTTCTGCGACGGCACCTCCCAAACACGGGACCACTACCACCTCGAAGGACAAGGGCAACAAGCGCATGGGAACACCATCACCTTCAAGTTCCCCTCCAAGTCATATGCCATCCTGACTTGGAAATATATCGCCATTCCATCAGCGTCGCTGGGTCAAAATCCTGGAACTCCCATCCTCACAGTACTATGGGAGTACCTTCACGTCACGGACTGCAGAGGTTCAAGAAGGTGGCTCACCACCACCTTCTCAAGGGCAAATAGGGATGGGAAATAAATGCTACTTGCCAGCAATGCCCACGTCCCAGGAACGAATAAAAACAAGATATGCTGATAGGGTGAGATGAAGTAGGGTGGGAGGAGGCTCATGTGGAGCATAAACACTGGCATGGACCAGAATGACCTGTTTCTGTGCTGTAAAATTCCATTTACCACACAGAGTTTTGATGATGTATTTGCAACACTGTTGCAGATGACAGCAGATCTAGGCAACAATCCACACTCCAGTTAGAATAGATAGTTACAAATTCCAGAATATCTAACGTTAAAAAAAGATACAAAAAAGTAACAAACCTTGGACAAGCTCAGAATATCAGTAAGAAAAAACTTATATTTATGCAATGCCTTTCATTTTGTTAGGACATCCCAAAGCACTTCACAGCTAATGAATTACTTTTGAAGCATAGTCACTGTCACAATGTTATGTAGACAAACACGGCAGCCAGTTTGTGCAAGAAAGCTCCCACAAACAGCCATGAAACAAGTAACCAGTTAATCTATTCTGGTGGTGTTGACTGCGGGATAAATGTTGGCCAGGACACCGGTAAAAGTCCCCATCTCTTTCCTGAATAGTGCCACACGATCTTTTACATCCACTTGAATAGGCAGATAGGGTTTCAGTTCAATGTCTCATCTAAATGATGGCGCCTCCAACAATGCAGCTCTCCCTCAGTATTACAATGAAGTGTCCTAGATTATGTGCTCAAGTTATGCAGTGGGGCTTGAACCAAAGTCCTTTTGACTCAGACGCAAGACTTCTATCATTGAGCCAAGCTGGATCAACAACAACTTGCATTTATCATCATCATAGGCGGTCCCTCGAAACAAGGATTACTTGCTTCCACGCCAAAAAAGGATGAGTTCACAGGTGTTTCAATGAAGGACTGAATATTCCAGCTCCCGAACTACATCCTGAAGGTTGGAAGATGCATGTGTGTGGATTTTTTTAACGTGGGGTGGCCGTTGCACACCAGCCACCACACAGGCTTGACAGAGCTAGGTCTTGGTCTAGTGGCAAGGGTTAACCAAGAAGACTGGAGACCTGCTCTGCTGCACGGGCCTGGTGCGTGCACATAGCACAGTGTGGGCTGGCCCGTGTTGCCCCTGGGCCCCGAACTCACGCCTCTCCTGGGCCCCGATCATTTATATAGCGCCTTTAATGTCGTGAAATGTCCCAAGGCGCTTCACAGGAGTATTATTAGACAAAAAAATTGACACCGAAACATATAAGGAGAAATTAGGGCAGGTGACCAAAAGCTTGGTCAAAGAGGTGTGTTTTAAGGAGAGTCTTAAAGGAGGATAGAGAGGGCGAGAGGTTTAGGCAGGACATTCCAAAGCTTAGGACCCAGGTAACAAAAGGCACGGCTACCAATGCTTGAGTGATTACAATCAGGAATGCTCAAGAAGGCAGAATTAGAGGAGTGCAGATATCTCAAGGGGTTGTGGGGCTGGAGGAGATTACAGAGATAGGGAGGGGTGAGGCCATGGAGGGAATTGAAAACAAGGATGAGAATTTTGAAATTGAGGCGTTCATTGCTTAACCGAGAGTCAATGTTGGACACCTACAAGTAGTAGACAGAAGAAGATCCAGTGAGCCAGCAATGAAGTGATAATGAAACAAAAAGTGGAGGGGAATGGGTGGTGGGCAGTGCAGAGCATATAGCCAGCTGAAGCTGAGAAACAGGGAGCATCACCTGGCAAAAAGGAGCGTGGGAGTATTCTGCCAGGGAATTTTTGGCTGTCAACAGGGAACAGTACGCACTTCACTCTGTGATGTGCCTTCGGACATTTATCTTCACTAAAGGCACAACATAAATCTAGGTTGTTGTTAGGCTGTGCCGTCCTAATCTTGCATGCGTGCGTTTTTCTAATATCCCTGCTGTACACTGGCTTTTTTGAGTCACCCGACTTCAACCACCTGCGGCTTGAAATATCTCTCCCTCACAACACTAAATTCATCAACTATCTCTACCACTCCACCAACCTTAACAACTTTTCAGAACTTTTCAACTTGCTGTCTGTCATGTATTCAACCAGCATTGTAACCCATGTATAAATTGACCTAAGTTGTACACTGTGAGAACAATGACCACTAGGTGGGAGACACTCCTAACCTGGACCTTCAGGTATAAAAGGGGAAGCTCCACCCACCTTCATCACTTGAGTGCTAAGGAATAAAGGACAGGTCACAGACTGACCTTCTCTCAAGCATGGGCCTCATGTGCATTTATACTGTTTGGTAAGGACGTATCACTGTCAAACAAAATTGAACCTCACATCTCTGAATTCTCTGCTGATGAAATCAATTCTCAGTGTCATCGATCTTCAGTATTGGCAGTGGTTTTATTCTCTTCTACTGATCAGACTGGCACAAATTACTTTATCATGAATAGCCACAAACACCTCATCAATCAGCTTGCTCAGTACAGTTGTTATTAGACTGAAGGGTTCACAGCCAAAACATCATAACCTGTCTTTTCTCTTTAGATGCTGACTGCCCTGCTGTGTATTTCCAGTATTTTGTTTTTTTCTATTTCTGTCTGGGATGCCGATCACTGAATTAGCATTTTAAATACCCCTTTCCTTCAAAAGATAGCCTTTAACTGGAATAATTCTTGAGCAAAGATTTCTATAATACAAACAATTTCTGAACAGTCATATCAGTTTTCAATACAGCACTTAGAAAGCAAGGCCCACTCTAGAAGCTGAGTGCATAACTAAAACTGAAAATGCGTTGTGTGACTGAAGGAAAGTTTCATCAAGGACATCATCCTTTGGATGAACCATTAAGTTGAGGCCCTGTGTGCCTGATCAGGTGCAAGATCCTGTAGCACCATCTGGTGAGAAGCAGGGAGCTTTCTCCCGATTTCCAGGGCAACATTCTTCTTCCAACCAACACTATCAAAAGGAAATTAATTGGTCATTGCTGTCTGTGGGATCCTGCTCTGTGCAAAATGGCTGCCGTGTTTCCCCTACATTAGTCACCTCACTTATACATGAAACACTTTTAAGACATTACTAGAGGCGTCTTCCTTCCTTTGCTGCTACTCGACTCTTCATAGCTAAGTTACTGCAGAAAGAGAACTATTCACCTTTTTCCGATGCAAAATGTTGCTGATCAAGCTGTTATTTCTTATGATGATTTGTGTTGGTCCCCTCAGCATATCCACTGTCTCCTCTGTAACAAGGAACCTGTAAATAAGACTGTTAGAATCCACCCAGTCTTCTGCCCATCATCTGCTGAAAATGAAAGTACAATATGCTGAATAATTATAGGCACATTCATAGAAACATAGAAACATAGAAAATAAGTGCAGGAGTAGGCCATTCGGCCCTTCGAGCATGCACCACCATTCAATAAAATCATGGCTGATCATTCCCTCAGTACCCCTTTCCTGCTTTCTCTCCATACCCCTTGATCTCTTTAGCCGTAAGGGCCATATCTAACTCCCTCTTGAATATATCCAATGAACTGGCATCAACAACTCTCTGCGGCAGGGAATTCCACAGGTTAACAACTCTCTGAGTGAAGAAGTTTCTCCTCATCCCAGTCCTAAATGGCCTACCCCTTATCCTAAGACTATGTCCCCTGGTTCTGGACTTCCCCAACATCGGGAACATTCTTCCCGCATCTAGCCTGTCCAGTCCCGTCAGAATCTTATATGTTTCTATGAGATCCCCTCTCATCCTTCTAAACTCCAGTAAATAATGGCCCAGTTGATCTAGTCTCTCTTCTATGTCAGTCCAGCCATCCCTGGAATCAGTCTGGTGAACCTTCGCTGCACTCCCTCAATAGCAAGAACGTCCTTCCTCAGATTGGGAGACCAAAACTGAACACAATATTCCAGGTGAGGCCTCATCATGGCTCTGTACAACTGCAGTAAGACCTCCCTGCTCCTATACTCAAATCCCCTAGCTATGAAAGCCAACATGCCATTTGTCTTCTTCACCGTTGCTGTACCTGCCTGCCAACTTTCAATGACTGCTGAACCATGACAGTCAGGTCTCGTTGCACCTCCCCTTTTCCTAATCTGCCGCCATTCAGATAATATTCTGCCTTCCTGTTTTTGCCCCCAAAATGGATAACCTCACATTTATCCACATTATGCTGCATCTGCCATGCATTTGCCCACTCACCTAACCTGTCCCAAATCACCCTGCAGCCTTTTAGTGTCCTCCTCACAGCTCACACCGCCACCCAGTTTAGTGTCATCTGCAAACTTGGAGATATTACACTCAATTCCTTCATCTAAATCGTTAATGTATATTGTAAAGAGCTGGGGTCCCAGCACTGAGCCCTGCGGCACTCCACTAGTCACTGCCTGCCATTCTGAAAAGGACCCGTTTATCCCGACTCTCTGCTTCCTGTCTTCCAACCAGTTCCCTATCCACGTTAGTACATTACCCGCAATACCATGTGCTTTGATTTTGCACACCAATCTCTTGTGCGAGACCTTGTCAAAACATTACCCCTTTAATGAGCTGTATAATACCATAAGAACATAACATGCGAAATAGGAGCTGGAGTAGGCCATTTGAACCTTCAAGCCTGCTCTGCCATTCAACAACATCATGACTGATCTTCTACCTCCTTGCCGACCTCTGGGCCTCCCGCTGCCGAGTGCTTTGCTCCCTTGCACCCCGCTGATTTTGGATTCGGCTCCAAACTGCGTTTCCAACCTCTGTCCGCTCACAGCCCTCATCAGGGAAGGTAAGTGATTGGCTGATGGATTGGTAAGTATCTCCCTTTCTCTTTTATAATCAGATAAGTTTAAATTAGAGGGATGGCAGGGCAGCTCAGTCCTGTGGAGTGCATATCCTGCGACATGTGGGAAGTTCTGGACGCTTTGCGCAGCCTAGACAACCATGTGTGCAGGAGGTGTCTCCAGCTTCAACTACTCGAGCTCCGCGTTTCGGAGCTTGAGCAGTGGCTTGATTCACTATGGTGCATCCACGAAGCTGAGAGCTACGTGGATAGCATGTTTCAGGAGGTGCTCACCCCGCAGCTTAAAAGCGTGCAGGCAGAGGGGCAGTGGGTGACTACCAGACGGAGGAAGCACACTCGGCAGGTAGTGCAGGAGTCCCCCCCGAGACCATCTCGCTTTCCAACTGATATTCTCTTTTGAGCATTGGTGAGGGTGATGGTGCCTCTGGGGAGTGCAGCCAGAGCCAAGTCCAAGGCACCATGGGTGGCTCAGCTGCACAAGGGGGAGAATAAAAAAGCTATACTGGTGGGGGGGTTCAATAGTTAGGGGAATAGAGAGGCTTTTCTGCGGCCGTAGACGTGACTCCAGGATGGTATGGTGCCTCCCTGGTGCCAGGGTCAAGGATGTCACAGAGCGGATGCAGAACATTCTGGGGCGGGGAGGGGGGTGGGGGGGAGGGAGAGGGTGAACAGCTAGAGGTCGTAGTCCATATCGGGACCAATTACATAGGTAGAAAGAAGGGATGAGGTCTTGCAGGCAGAATTTATGGAGCTAGGAGAAAAATTAAAGGGTTGGACCTCAAAGATAGTAATCGCCGAGTTACTACCGGTGCTACGAGCTAATAAGTACAAGAATAGAAGGATAGAGAGGATGAACGCGTGGCTGGAGAGTTGATGCAGGAGGGAGGGCTTTAAATTCCTGAGGCATTGGGACCGCTTCTGGGGGAGATGGGACCTGTACAAATCGGACGGGATGCACTTCAACAGCGCCGGGACCAATATCCCTGTGGGGAGTTTTGCTAGTGCTGTTGGGTGAGTTTAAACTAGCTTGGCAGGGGGATGGGAACCCGAGAACAAATTCAATAGGGAAGGAAATAAAACGGAAATTGCAAAGCAAGAATGTAGAAAGTGAATTTGTAAGACAGAGGAAACAAGGATTAGTAAGTAGTAATTAAGGAGGTCTTCCTGTGCTAAATGGTATATACTTCAATGCAAGGAGTATTGCAAATAAGGCGGATGAGCTGAGCGTACAGGTAGACACTTGGCAGTATGACATTTTAGCTATTACAGAGACATGGCTGAAAGAGGGGCAGGTTTGACAGCTCTTTACAGGATTTTTAGACAGGATGGCAGGGAGGGGTCGTGGTATTGATTAAAGAAACTATTACAGCTGTGAGGAGGGATGATATGTTAGAGGGATCATCAAACTGAAAAATAAAAAAGGGGCGATCACATTGCTGGGCGTGTATTATAGACCCCCAACAATGGGTGGGAGATAGAGGAGCAAATCTGTAGGCAAATTAGTGAAGTCCAAAAACCATAGGGCAGTAATAGTTGGGGATTTCAACTATCCTAATATTGATTGGGACAGATATAGTGTGAAGGATATAGAGGGTGCGGAATTCCTAAAATGCATTCCAGAGAACTTTTTTAGTCAGTATGTAACAAGCCTAACACGGGAGGGGGCGGTTCTGGATTTCGTTTTGGGGAATGAAGCTGGGCAGGTGGAAGGGGTATCAGTGGAAGAGCACTTGGGTGCCAGTGACCATAATTCAGTCAGATTCAAAGTAGTTATGGATAAGGACAACGATAGACAACAATTTCCCCAAAGTCACAAATTGGGGAAAAGCTAACTTTGCTAAGTTGAGAAGCGATTTGGCCATAGTGGACTGGAAACAGCTACTTGAAGGTAAGTCAGTGTCGGAACAGTGGGAGGCATTCAAGGATAAGATCCGGAGGGCTCAGGCCAAACATGTGCCCTTAAAGAAAAAGGGTGGGAATAACAATTCTAGAGCACCCTGGATGTCTAGGGACTTAAAGGGGAGGATAAAGAAAAAAATGGAAGCTTATGTCATATACCGACGGCTAAATACTGTAGAATCTCTGGAGGAATATAAGAAGTTCAGAGGTAAAATTAAAAAGGATATTAGGAATGTTAAGAGAGAGCATGAAATATTATTGGCAAGTAAAATCAAGAAAAACCCAAAGATGTTCTATAAATATATTAAGAGCAAGAGGATAACTAAAGAAAGGGTAGGGCCTATTAGAGACCACAAGGGTAATGTGTGTGTGGAGGCGGAAGATGTGGGTATTGTTCTTAATGAATACTTTGCGACTGTTTTCACAAAGGAAAGAGGCAATGCAGATACTGCTATCGAGGAGGAGTGTGAAATTCTAAATGAAATAGACATAGTGAGAGAGGAGGTATTGGGGGGGTTTGGCAGCTTTGAAAGTGGATAAGTCCCCAGGCCCGGGCTGTTGAGCGAAGCAAGAGAGGAAATAGCAGAGACTTTGACCATCATTTTCCTGACCTCTTTGGATTCAGGCATAGTGCCAGAGGACTGCTAATGTGGTACCCTTGTTTAAGAAGGGAGAAAGAGATAGGCCGAGTAATTACAAGCCTGTCAGCCTAACCTCAGTGGTGAGAAAATTACTGGAAAAATTGCTGAAGGACAGGATAAATCTACATTTAGAAAGACAAGGATTAATCAGGGACAGTCAGCACGGATTTGTTAAGGGAAGATCATGTTTGACTAATCTGATTGAATTTTTCGAGGAGGTAACCAAGAGGGTCGATGAGGGCAGTGCGTACGATGTAGTGTATATGGACTTTAGCAAAACTTTTGATAAGGTCCCACATGGCAGACTGGTCACGAAGGTAAAAGCCCATGGGATACAGGGCAAAGTGGCAAGTTGGATCCAAAATTGGCTTAGAGATAGGAAGCAAAGGGTAATGGTTGATGGACGTTTTTGTGACTGGAAGGATGTTTCCAGTGGGGTTCCGCAGGGCTCAGTACTGGGTCCCTTGCTTTTTGTGGTATACATCAATGATCTAGATTTGAATATAGGGGGTATGATTAAAACGTTTGCAGATGACACTAAAGTTGGCTGTGTGGTTAATAATGAAGAGGAGCGTCATGGACTGCAGGACGATATCAATCTACTGGTCAGGTGGGCAGAACAGTGGCAAATGGAATTTAATTCGGATAAGTGTGAGATAATGCATTTGTGGAGGGCTAATAAGGGAAAGGGTATACACATTAAACAGTAGGCCATTTAGAAGTGTAGATGAACAAAGGGACCTTGGAGTGCTTGTCCACAGATCCCTGAAAATAGCAGGCCAGGATGATAAGGTGGTTAAGGATGGCATACGGAATGCTTGCCTTTATTGGCCAAGGCATAGAATACAAGAGCAAGGAGGGTATGCTTAACCTGTATAATTCACTGGTTAGGTCACAGCTGGAATACTGCGTGCAGTTCTGGTCGCCATATTATAGGAAGGATGTGATTGCACTAGAGAGGCTGCAGAGGAGATTTACGAGGATGCTGCCTAGAGTGGAGAATCTTAGCTATGAGGACAGATTGGATAGGCTGGGTTTGTTCTCCTTGGAACAGAGGAGGCTGAGGGGAGACCTCATTTGAGGGGCCTGGATATAGTGGATAGCAAGGGCCTATTTCCCTTGGTGGAGGGATCAATTACGAGCGGGCATAGGTTTAAGGTGTTTGGTGGAAGGTTGAGAGGGGTTTTGAGGAGAAGCTTCTTCACGCAGAAGGTTGTGGGGGTGTGGAACTCACTGCCTGGAAGGTGGAGGTAGAAACCCTCACCACATTTAAAAGGTGCTTGGATGTGCACTTGAAGTGCCGTAACCTGCAAGGTTACAGACCGAGAGCTGGTAAGAGGGATTAGACTAGATAACCTCTTGTTGGCTGGCGCAGACACGATGATAAATACATCATGGAATCTAACACGGCTAGAGTGATCTCCTGGACTAGTTTCGATGGGTCAGAGAGGAATTTTCCCAGGTTTTTTTCCCCCAATTGGCCTGGGTTTTTATCTGGTGTTTTGCCTCTCCCAGGAGAACGCATGGCTCCGAGTGAGGTGGAGTGTAAAATGTTGCGATACATGGGGTATCGCAGTTGCGTGGGGTAGACTGGTTGGGCCGAATGCTCTTTGCCTGTCTGCCATTGCTCATTGTTCATAGGTTTATATGTAACCTTCAAGGCTGCTGACCGAGGGCCGTGTGGCTCTTTGTCGGCCGACGCGGACACAATGGGCTGAAATAGCCTCCTTCTGTGTTGTAAATTTCTACGTTTACCTCTATCTTCCAGCACTATTCCCATATCCATTAATTCCCTTAGTTCCCAAAAATGTATCAACCTCTGTCTTGAATATATTCAGAGACTCAGCATCCATAGCTCTCTGGGGTAGAGAATTCCAAAGATTCACAACCCTTTGAGTGAAGAAATTTCTCCTCATCTCAGTCTTAAATGGCCGACCCCTTATTCTGAGACTGTGACCTTGTGTTCTAGATTCCCCAGCCAGGGGAAACATTTTCTCTGCATTAACCCTGTCAAGCCCCTTAAGAATTTTATATGTTTCAATTAGAACACCTCTCATTCTTCTAAATTCGAGGGAATATAAGCCGAATCTACTCAATCTCTCCTCGTAAGGCAATCCCCTCATCCCAGGAACCAGTCTAGTGAACCTTTGTTGCACTCCCTCGAAGGCAAATATGTATTTCCTTAGGTAAGGAGACCAGAACTGTACACAGTACTCCATGTGTGGCCTTACCAATGCCCTGTATAATTGTAGTAAGACTTCTCCACTCTTGTACTCTAATCCCTTAAGAACAAAAGCTAACATACCATTTGCTTTCCTAATTGCGTGCAGTATCTGCATGTTAACTTTCTGTGATTCATGTACAAGGACACCTAGTCCCTTTTTGTCATGTATCCTACATGGCTACTGTTGGTACTATCGCAAGGTGTGCCACCAGAGGGCACAGCAGTGTGAAACTTGTAGGTTACCTGTACAGGTGTGCTTAGCCGAGTATAAAAGGCAGGCCACCAGGTGTGATCCTCACTCTGGAGTTAACGAATAAAGGACGAAGGTCACTACAGTTCAAGTACAACACATTGCCTCGTGGAGTCATTACTCGAGCATCTAAGGACACAACAATTGGCGACGAGATTATGAAATTTCACGCGAAAATGGCTACTCTTGGTACGTTGCAGCAGTTCACCGATGGTGATGATTGGGACGCCTTTGTGGAGAGGCTCGAACTTTTCTTCACAGCAAACGACCTGGCAGGAGACGACCCGGCCACACTGGCTGATAAGTGCAGAGCTATCTTGCTAACCAGTTGTGGGCCCACCATCTATGGCCTCATCAGGGACTTGCTGGCAACAGCGAAGACAACGACCAAGACATACAAGGAGCTCGTAACCCTGATCTATGAGCAACTCAAACCCAAGGAGAGCATCCTCACAGCCAGACACCGGTTCTATACCCACCGACCACCCGAAGGCCAGGAATTCGCAAAGTACGCCGCAGACCTCAGAAGGTTGGCGGCACCGTGCGAGTTTGGCACCCACCTCAACGAAGCAATGACATTTTTGTCATTGGAATTGGCCATGAGGGCCTTCTTCATAAGCTACTGTGGGCGGATATCACAGTCACACTGCAGAAGACCATCTCTGTGAGCCAGTCATTCATGACCTCGACCTGCGGCTCTAGGCAGATGACTCTCCCTCAGGACTCAAACCCGGCAGGTACTGTGCACAGAGTGGCACCGTTTAGAGACTGGACTGTAGAGCGCAAACCCTCTCAGGAAAGAGAGAACAGGCCCACAAGTTCCTTAACTCAGAGTCCGCTGAGAAGGGCTAATCGAGTAGCACCATGCTAGCGTTGCGGAGGGAATAACAGAGCGCACCAGTGCCATTTAAAGGCTGCAGCACAAAGGGCCACCTCCAGCGAATGTGTAAGAGAAATATGACTCACTATGTCGATGAAGAGTCTGTAGATGGCCAGGAATCCAGGGTGGATTATGACTCGATAGGCAGAGAGACAGCCCAGCCCCATGGGGAGGTACATAGCATGTTTACCTGCACCACCGAGTGTTCCCCGCTGAAGATGGAAGTCGAGATAGATGGCATTCCAGTCTTTACGGAAGTGGGCACAGGGGCGAGCCAGTCAGTGCTGAATCAAGAAGCCTTTGAGTGGCTATGGGACAATCAAGCTGAACGACCCAAGTTGGTCCCGGTTCAGGCAAAGCTGCGCACCTACACCAATGAAATTGTCCCAGTCGTTGGTAGCGCGAATGTAAAGTTACTCCATGATGGCGCGGTGCACAGGTTACCTCTGTGGATTGTTGCAGGTGATGGACCAACGCTGCTCGGCAGAAGGTGGATGAAGAAACATAGAAACATAGAAAATAGGTGCAGGAGTAGGCCATTCGGCCCTTCTAGCCTGCACCGCCATTCAATGAGTTCATGGCTGAACATTCAACTTCAGTACCCCATTCCTGCTTTCTCGCCATACCCCTTGATCCCCCTAGTAGTAAGGACCTCATCTAACTCCTTTTTGAATATATTTAGTGAATTGGCCTCAACAACTTTCTGTGGTAGAGAATTCCACAGGTTCACCACTCTCTGGGTGAAGAAGTTCCTCCGCATCTCGGTCCTAAATGGCTTACCCCTTATCCTTAGACTGTGACCTCTGGTTCTGGACTTCCCCAACATTGGGAACATTCTTCCTGCATCTAACCTGTCTAACCCGGTCAGAATTTTAAATGTTTCTTTGAGGTCCCCTCTCATTCTTCTGAACTCCAGTGAATACAAGCCCAGTTGATCCAGTCTTTCTTGATAGGTCAGTCCCGCCATCCCGGGAATCAGTCTGGTGAACCTTCGCTGCACTCCCTCAATAGCAAGAATGTCCTTCCTCAGGTTAGGAGACCAAAACTGTACACAATACTCCAGGTGTGGCCTCACCAATGCCCTGTACAACTGTAGCAACACCTCTCTGCCCCTGTACTCAAATCCCCTTGCTATGAAAGAGCAATTGGAAGTGGGAAGTGGGAAGTGGGAAGACTTCACCCCTCCAGCGATCGACGTCCTCTGCGCTCAGAGGCAAAGCAAGCCCTCACCTGAGGATGGACCCGGCACCGGCGAGCAGTCCAGCACGGCACCCGAGGCACAGACCGCTCAGCATGACTGCGTGGAGATGATCCAGCTGGGACGACCCGAGCGCACCTTTCAGGCTCCAGCGGCGGGACTTCGGAGGAAGAAAATCGGATCCAGAGGCGACTTCCCAGCTTCGGGGAAGAGGATCACCGCAGTCGACATCATGGAGGGAGAAAAGATGGCGCCCAAACCACGAGGTGAGATGCTGAAGAAAAGGATGGCCGCAGCCAGACCACGAGGTGCAGCGCTGATGGAGCAACATGTGGTACCAAACGGAGAAGCGGATTGGGGTAAAGAAAGCAAGGCTCTCTTAAAGGAGGCCTGCAACCCACTACAATTAAAGGGACAGTTCCACACACTCAAGCAATGTAATAGTACCTGTAAGTCAGAGACAAAATGTGTAATTAATAATCTGAACTATGTACATGCAACCAACGAGGAAAAGTCACGCAATTATGTAAAATGTGTAATTGATTATCTGAATTGTGCACATGCAACCAGCGAGGAAATGTCACGCGATCACGATCAGACCCAGAGTGTCCATCATAAGTAAGGAAAAGTTGTGCGATGCAGGATTTCAACTGCACGCAGCCAATGCAGCGGGCAGACACCCATCGGGAGCACACAGGTCCAGCGAGCTACCCAATGCTGTAGCCTGCGTCCCGGGGACCAGAGTCATGCACCATGGAGTGTGGCCACAAGCAGCCAACACACACGAGCTGCAGAGCAAGCGACCTCAGCAGGGCAAAGGCACCGGTGGTGATACCATGCCCCTGGTCGGCTCCATCTGTCAGGCACCTGATGGCACCAACTGCCACGAGCCTGAAGGAGCAACTGTGCTAAGGCGCAGTCTCCAGATCCCATCGCCACCAGGGCCATACCCGTAAACAAAGGGTCACCCGCCACAGTTCCCTCAAAGGGGACCGGGACCGGCCAGGATCCCAAACAAAACAACGCCCAGGCCAGCAAGTCAGCAGTCCCCTGTGCACTGCTAGGCGACAGCTCCTCAGGAAGCAGCAGCGACCCGGGGCGCAAAGAAAGGACAGGGAGGTCACAGGCATCTGTGAACTGGCCCGACGCTAGTGACCACGGCAAGAGCCCCAGGAGCAGGCAACTCGAGCCAACCGGGTTCCCACTGCCAGCACTGGGCACTGAGCCGCCACAAGATTGCATGGACTCAATCCAGCAGCCCTGGAACTAGTTACTGGTCTCACAACGGAACCACAAATGTAACGTTTTCCCTATGTATATGAATGCTATGAGCCTCCAGCATAATCTATATGGGGGGGGGGGGCGGAGAATGGAGTGGTCAGGGACACACACAAACAGCAACCACCAGCACCCCTGCACCAACCACTCACCCAAGACTGAAACGACCTGCCAAGGGTCAACCAGACAGAACCCACATAGAGCTAAGCCCAGAGCACAGTCAATGCAGAGACGATTTGCACGAAAGGCTCAGGGGAGAGTGATGTCATGTATCCTACATGGCTACTGTTGGTACTATCTCAAGGTGTACCACCAGAGGGCACAGCAGTGGGAGACTTGTAGGTTACCTGTACAGGTGTGCCTGGCCTAGTATAAAAGGCAGGCCACCAGGTGTGATCCTCACTCTGGAGTTAACGAATAAAGGACTAAGGTCACTAGAGTGCAAGTACAACACATTGCCTCGTGGAGTCATTACTAGAGTATCTAGGGACACAACACTCTGAATACAAACATTCCCAGTCTCTCGCCGTTCAAAAAATATTCTGCTTTTTTGTTTTTCCTACAAAAGTGAATAACTTCACACTTCCTCACATTTGTATTCCATTTGCCATGTTCTTGCCCACTCAGTCAACCTGTCTATATCTCTCTGCTGCATCTTTGCATCCTCCTCACAGCTTACTTTCCCACCTAACTTTGTATCACCATGAAGAACAATCACACAAAATATGAATTTTGACACAATGTCTATGTTACAAAACGCTCTGAAGGTGATTTGGGATAGGCAGTATATATAGCTCTGCCAAATATTGCTTGACAACGCTACTAAGAGGCCTGTTGGGATGTTTTTCTATGTCAAAGGCGCTATATAAATGCAAATTCTTGTCATAAAAATGTTTTTCAATGTGGTTTTATAATAATGGCAAAAATAGCAGGGAATTAATTGCAATACATTTCATTTTGCTTAGCAACAAGAGCATTACTAAATTCCAGCTAATTATTTTGCATAAAATTGAGTATCTCTGGAATAGTTTAATAACCATCAAAAGATGCATCAGTTTTGCCACTTCCCTGTAGTGATTGGTACATTTTGAGGAGGGAGGGGAGAGTTATATAAAAAGTGGCAAGAAAAAAAACATAGACTGAATATACCTACCCTATATCCACTATATAAATGTATCCAAGTTCTTCTAGGCTCTTAATGATATTGCTACACCTCATGCCATTTATCACAGTTTTTGCAAATCATAAACTATAATCTCGAAAGCTCAGCGAGTAGGTGAGCTAATAGATCAGAAATGCCCCAGACTTGATCCTTGATCTGTGCTTGACTTAGCCTACCTCAAAATGGGGGGGGAGGCAACAAGAGAGGCACAATCATTAGTCTCAGCACCCCCAAGATAGTGATAGGAAAATTGGCTAGGGTGTTGGGTCACTGGGTGGACACAGGATCGGGGCTTGTCTGTGGGGTCTCCCACAGACTGCCAGCACTCTCAGTTAAGCTTCATGCACAAGCAATGGCCACTTGGACAAGCTACGACAGGACATCTGGTGATCATTAAACCATACACCAGAAAAGAGACAATGTCTTCAGAAAATTATGAGAGCAAACTGGTGAGAAATTCATTATTCTTCAGGAAAAAATGGCCATTGTCTTCGTGCCCCCCGCCCCCACATGAACTGTTCCCTCGCCACTGATTCCGCCCCCTGGCCCTAAACTCCTTTTACACTAGTTAGGCCACAGCTAGAATACTGCGTGCAGTTCTGGTCACCACATTACAGGAAAGATGAGATTGCACTAGAGAGGATACGGAGCAGATTTACGAGGATGTTGCCTGGACTGGAACATTTTAGCTATGAGGAAAGATTGGATAGGTTGGGGTTGTTTTCTTTGGAACAGAGAAGGCTGAGGGGAGACCTTATTGAGGTGTATAAAATTATGAGGGACCTAGATAGAGTGAACAGGAAGGATTTATTTCTCTTAGCGGGGGGGTCAACAACCAGGGGGCATCGATTTAAAGTAATTGGTAGGAGGTTTAGAGGGGATTTGAGGGGAAATGTTTTCACCCAGTGGGTGAGTGGGTGGTGGGGGTCTGGAAAACTCTGCCTGAAAGGGTGGTAGAGGCAGAAACCCTCACCACATTTAAAAAGTACTTGCATGTGCACTTGAAGAGCCGTAACCTACAGGGCTACGGTCCAAGAGCTGGAAAGTGGGATTAGGCTGGATAACTCTTTGTCGGCCGGCATGGACACAATGGGCCGAATGGCCTCCTTCCATGTTATAAATTTCTATGATACTGTCTCTGGTTGTTTGCAACTTAAGTGTTCTATTTTACTCCGAGTTGAGCTTCCAACCTCATATCGTCTCCATCACAAAGACCGCTTACTTACATCTCCGTAACATCGCTCATCTCTGCGCTGGCTCAGCCCATCTTTTGCTAAAAGCCTCATCCATGCTGTCGTCACCTCCAGAGTTGACTGTCCAATGTTTTCCTGGCCGGCCTCCCATCCTCAATCCTGCATAAGCTTCAGCTCATCCAACACTCTGCTGCTTATATCCTACCCTGCACCAAGTCCCGCTTACCCATCTCCTCTGTGCTCGATGACCTACATTGGCTCCCAGTCTCCCAACGCCTCCAATGTAAAATACTCATCCTCGTGTTCAAATCCCTTTATGGCTTTGTCCCCTGTCTCTGTAACCTCCTCCAACTCTACAACCCTTGTGAATCCCCCACTTCCTTCACCCATCATTGGTAGCTGTGCCTTCAGCTATCTAGGACCTAAGTTCTGGAATTCCCTCCCTAAACCTCCCAGACCCTCCCCTACCTATCAAGCTTTTAACCACCCCTCTTAATATTTCCTTTGGTTTGATTTATATTTTGGTGTAATTACGCTTCTGCGAAGAGCCTTAGGATATTTTTCTACATCAAAGGCGCTATATAAATAGAAGTTGTTGCTTTTGTCTCTACAACGACAACAACTTGTATTTATATAGTGCCTTTAACGTAGTGAAATGTCCCAAGGTGCTTCACAGGAGTATTATGAGATAAAACAATTTGACATTGAGCCGCATAAGTAGGAATAAGCGCAGGTGACCAAAAACTTGGTCAAAGAGGTATGTTTTAAGGAGCATCTTAAAGGAGGAATGAGAGGTCGAGAGGCGGAGAAGTTTAGGCAGGGAGTTCCAGAGCTTGGGGCCTGGGCAACAGGTGGCACGGCCACCAATGGTTGAGCGATTATAATTAGGGATACTCAGGAGGGCAGAAATAAAGGAATGCAGACATCTCGGGGAGTTGTGGGGCTGTAGATTACAGAGATAGGGAGGGGCGAGGTCATGGAGGGACTTGAAAATAAGGAAGAGAATTTTGAAATCAATGCATTGCTTAACCGGAAGCCAATGTAGGTCAGCTTTGCACAGGGGTGATGGGTGAGCGGGACTTGGTGCACATTAGGACACAGGCAGCTGAGTTTTGGATCACCTCTAGTTTACGTAGGGTAGAATGTGGGAGGCCAGCCAGGAGTGCTTTGGAATAGTCAAGTCTAGAAGTAGCAAAGGCATTGATGAGGGTTTCAGCAGTGGATGAGCTGAGGCAGGGGCAGAGACGGGCGATGTTACGGAGGTGGAAATAGCTGGTCTTAGTTATGTTGCGTGTGGTCAAAAGCTTATTTCAGGGTCAAATGTGACACCAAGGTTGCGAACTGTCTGGTTCAGCCGCAGATAGAAGTTGGGGAGAGGGATGGAGTCAGTGGCTAGGGAACGCAGTTTGTGGCGGGGACTGAAAACAATGGCTTCGGTCTTCCTAATATTCAATTGGAGAAAATTTCTGCTCATCCAGAACTGTATGTCGGACAAGCAGTCTGACAATTTAGAGACTGTGAAGGGGTCGAGATAAGTGGTAGTGAGGTAGAGCTAGGTATCATCAGCGTATATGTGGAAACTGATGCTGTGTTTCTGGATGATGTCGCCAAGGGGCAGCATGTAGATGAGAAATAGGAGGGACCAAGAATAGATCCTTGAGGGACACCAGAGGTAATGATGGAGGGGCAGGAAGAAAAACCATTGCAGGTGATTCTCTGGCTATGGTTAGATAGGTAAGAATGGAACCAGGCAAATGCAGTCCCACCCAGCTGGATGCCAGTGGAGACACCTTGGAAAAGGGTAGAGTGGTCAACTGTGTCAAAGGCTGCAGACAAGTCAAGAGGTCGAAGAGGGATAGTTTGCCTTTGTCACAGTCGCAAAGGATGTCATTTGTGGCTTTGATGAGAGTCTTTTCGGTACTGTGGCAGGCGTGGAAACCGGATTGGAGGGATTCAAACACGGAATTGTGGGAAAGATGGGCACAGATTTGGGAGTCGGCAACACGTTCAAGGACTTTGGAGAGGAAAGGTTGGTTGGAGATGGGGTGGTAGTTTGCAAGGACGGAGGGGTCAAGGGTTGTTTTTTTGAGAGGGGTGATGCCAACAGATTTGAGGGAGGGGGACAGTACCCGAGGAGAGAGAACCGTTAACAATGTCGGCGAACATGGGAGCCAGAAAAGTTGGGTGGTCAGCATTTTGGTGGGAATAGGGTCAAGGGAGCAGGAAGTGGGTCTCATGGACAGGATGAGCTCGGAAAGGTCATGAGGGGAGATTGGTGAAAAGCTGGAGAAAGATGTGAGGTCAGGGCTAGGGCAGGGGGATCCTTAGAGGAAGTTTGTCCCGGTGAGCTAGGGGAAGGAAGGGAAGAGGCAGAGGAGGCCGAATGGATGGTCTCAATCTTAGAGACAAAGACGTCCATGCGCTCCTCACACATTGTCGGAGGTGAGGGTAGAGACTGGGGAGAGAGGTTTAAAAAGGCGGTTTGCAGTGGAGAATAGAAGCCGGGGTTTATCTTTACATTCCAGAATGATTCTAGAATAATGCCCGATTTTGGCAGACGGGAGCAGGACCCGATTGTGCTTTATGTGGTCCAGCCAGATCTGGCGGTGAATGGCTAAACCATTGTCTGCCATATCTGTTCAAGTCTGTGTCCCTTGGACTTAAGGGAGCGAAGATCAGGGTTATACCAGGGAGAATGGCCAGGGTGAGAGAGAATAATTGTTTTAACAGGGACTAGGGCATCAAAGGTGGTGGTGAGGGTGTGATTAAGCATATCGGTAGCTGCAGAAATGTCATGGTGAATGGAGGGTCAAAGACTGGACAGTTGGGAGTTCATGTGCAGTTGTAAGAGAGTCAGGAGAAAGTTTTTTCTGGTGTGGACACAAAAGGAGGTAAGGGACGGGGGCGTGGAAAGGGGATGTGGGTGGAGAGCGATACGAGAAAGTGCTCAGAGATGGCCTTATCTGTGATTGACACGATGGAAGTAGCAAGGACACGAGAGATGGAAGGGGGTGGCCGTGAATATGGGTTGGTGAGTTTACATGGAGGGAGAGATTAAGGGAGCGATTAAGGGAGCATAGGAGGCTAGTGAACTCAGAGGAGAGCGTGATGAATTTAGATGGAGGCTGAAATCACCGAGGATGAAAAGTCATTCGGTGCAGAGGCAGAGGGGGAAAACTAGTTAAGAAATATCAGTAACTTATGAAAATAGGTTGAGTAGATTGGGCCTATACTCATTGGAATTCAGAAGAATGAGAGGTGATCTTATCGAAACATATAAGTTTATGATCATACTGAATGGTGGTGCAGGCTCAAAGGGCCGAATGGCTTACTCCTGCACCTATTTTCTATGTTTCTAATGAAGGGGCTCGACAAGATGGATGCAGAGAGAATATTTCCACTGATAGGGTAAACTAAAACTAGGGGGGGGCATAGACTCAGAATAAGGGGCTGCCCATTTAAAACTGAGATGAGGAGGAATTTCTTCTCTCAGAGGGTTGTAAATCTGTGAAATTCTCTGCCGTGGAGAGCTGTGGAGGCTGGGCATTGAATATATTTAAGGCGGAGATAGACAAGATTTTTGAGAGATAAGAAAGTAAAGGGTTAGTTATGGGGAGCAGGCAGGGAAGTGGAGCGGAGTCCATGATCAGATCAGCCATTGAACGGAGGAGCAGGCTCGAGGGGACAAATGGCCTACTCCTGCTCCTATTTCTTATGACACCGGAGCCACCGGCCGTTAGCTAAACGGTGAAGACAGCACAGCAACTGGGGTCTGGCATCGAGAACATTCCTGACCAACGGTCGACTGGCTCCTTCAGCCGCTGAGTGTTCCCAGCATTTGGCGTGCATAGTTTTTTTTTTCCTTTATTGCTCACTTACTGGCATGGTAGTTCTTTCTCACTTACTCGCACTGTAGAAATCAGTGGCTGGCTCGGCCGCTGCTGTTGTTGTCTCCAGGCTGGCCTGGGCGGGGAGCCGCAGTGTGACGCGGTTATCAGGGCGGGCCTCCTCCGGTGGGACACACGCGCGCGGGGGCGGATCCTTCCCCCCCCACCCTGCGTGCCCCGCCGGACCCTGACCGGAGGTGCACACGCTCACCCTCCGCAAAATGGCGTCGGTCTGCCGCGTCCCTCAACCTTAAGGTATTTTATGTGCTTCATTTTTTTAAAAAAAAACAAAACAAACATGACTTTCGGTGCAAGTTATTTCTTTCTTTGTCCCAAGTATTGGCGCAAAATGAGCACGTTGAATTTCCGAGCCGGGGAGACGTCGCGCCTCTTCCGGCCGGCGTGTGGCGCCACTTCCGGCGGGGCTGTGTGTGTGGGAACGTGTTTATTCGGGGGGGGGGGAATAATCCCCCCCCCCCCCCCCCCACCTCAAAAAAAAACCACCGGGAAAAGAGCGGATCGAGTAATAGAAGCCCCGCACCGGCCCCGGGAGGGAGAGCGGGGCCCGCTGCCAGGGCCTGGGAGGTGAGCGCTGGCTGCGCGGCGCTTGTCTTTCACTCAATGAACTGCTTCAGGACCTGACCGGCACCAACTTGGCGTTTACACCTCGCTGATTGTCTGGGCTCTGTGGGAATGGCTGGCAGCCCGGGCTCTGGGACTAGCCGGCAGTCTGAGCTCTGGGAATGGTTGGTAGCCCTGGGCTCTGTGGGAATGGTTGGTAGCCCTGGGCTCTGTGGGAATGGCTGGCAGCCCTGGGCTCTGTGGGAATGGCTGGGCTCTGTGGGAATGGCTGGCAGCCCAGGCTCTGGGACTAGCCGGTAGTCTCTCTGGGAATGGCTGGCACTCTGGGCTCTGGTGGGAATAGTTGGCAGCCTGGGTTTTGGGAATTGATGGGCTCTGGGAATGTTTGGCAGCCTGTGGCTCTGGGAATAGCTAAGAATCTAGGCTCTGGAGGTTATTGCTGGCAGCCTGGGCTCTGGAGGTTATGGCTGGCAACCTGGAATCTGGAGGTTATGGCTGGCAGCCTGGGCTCTGGAGGTTATGGCTGGCAACCTGGGCTCCGGTAGGATTGGAAGGGCAGGCAGGCTGGGCTCCGGTGGGAATGGCTGACAGCCGGGTGTGGCGGTGGGTTGGCAGGGCTCACAACTGGGGCTCTGGTGGCAGCGAACTTTTGGCTGAGTCATTGGTAGCCAACAGCTGGGACTTCTGTGCCTGTTTAACTAACAACCAAGGTGTTGGTATCCATGGGTTGGTAGCTGGGGAATCCGTATTTGTTATCTGGTGACCAGGGCATTGGAGGCTGTGGACTGGATTTGGGGTATTGATTGTAGTTGGCAGGTTCTGCATCATTGATGACTCAGGGCTGACATAGGGTTGTGGCAATTAGAGGCTGGTGTGTGGAGATCAGTGGTTGTAAGGTGACGTCCCACACTCCTGATCTTTGGGCACCCTGTGCAGAGGGGAGCGGGTAGGTCCGAGGGCCTCCTCATAGGACTGCTCCTGGGCACGGCCAAGGGTGCCATCAGCCGGTCCAGGCAGCGGGCGGTCGAGGGGGTCGTTCAGCCCGACTGCCTGCCTCTCATCCGCGCCAGGGTGTCCCTGGAAATGGAGCACGTGGTGCCCGCGTTGATTGTAGTTGGCAGGTTCTGCATCATTCTGCATCGCGGCCTTCCGCGAGAGGTGGGCGCCGGAGGGACAGGAGTGCATCGTTACCCCCAGCAACCAAATTTTAATTTGATTTTATATGTTTTAAAGTTTAATTTGTTTTAATTGCCGGATTTTTAGTGTCCCCCTCCCCTTTTATAGGGGGCACTTGTAAAATATATGGTTTTAATGTCCCCCCAAAAAATCACAAAAAACAAAAAACATTTTTAAAAAGGGGGCAGTTAAGTGTCTGGAGTGTCCCCCAGATCGGGGGGCACTTGATGTAATGTTTATTTTATTCTCCCCCCCCCCCCCCCCAAAGAGTTGTAAGATGACATCGAGTCTGCCATGGTTGGGGCATCTGAAATGGGACATCTAGTAGTCGGTTATTCACTAGGTTTTTACAAGCGGATAGTTATTGTACTTTCATTCTTTTAGTCAAATTATCATGAATCCGGAAATTTACCGTTGATCAGATTCAATAATGTGCGAAATTTGGAAACTTTAGAGTCTGGCAACAGAAAGACACTAATGCAGTGGCTCAGTAGCTATTTGTACTATCTGATGTGGTGATCCCTAGTTTGTAGTGAGTTACTTAGTCGCAGTGGGGTAGCCGTGCACGTGATACTTTGTAATATCTTGGACTAGGGAGTAGAACATGGCCAGGTATCTTGCTGCTCATTGCTGTCCAGCAATCCCTGTTGCATGTGCTCGCATCTATGGGCATGTGGTGAGTACAAGATCAAACTTAAACTGTAATTGCTCCATTGATCGATTTAATCTTCAAGTTAATTCCAAGTCAGTCTGTCATTCAGTGATTGGTTGCGACCATTGCTATTCTCCACCAGCACACTTTATTTCTTCAGCTGGAATGTGGATGGGTTTTAACAATGCCACAGGCAAGAAGGTATTTAGAAAGGCTGGACTGTTCATCTCCATATTGGCAGGTTTCATCAAGAAGCTGCTCAGCTGAGAATTGTTGAGCCGGGGAGTCGGTATCCATAGTCTGGTGGATGGGGCATTCGTGACTATGGACTGGCTGTGGGCTGTTGGTTATAGTTGGCTGGCTCAGGGTCATTGACTATTGGTGGGGTTGTGAATGCAGGCAAATTCAATCATCTGGAAGCTGACTTCAAACTTGGGAGTCCTCATGTTGTAACTTGAATTACGAGGTCATTTTTGAAGGTTTCTTATTTTTTGTCAAAATGTCAACATAATATCAAAAATTAAGTGGTAATTTTTCACACTTTTGTATTTTTATTTAAAGGAATTAAAAGTCCTTTGCAACTAAATACAGAAACTGAAATGGGTAAGTTTGTTTTCATGCTCTTGTACCCTTGCACCCTAATCTTGCAGTAGTAATAATAACCTTGCTGTGTCTCCCACCTGCCATTAGTCCGTGTGGCCACTGAAACCACTCGGCTTACCGTGTTCTGCTTCGAAACGCTGATGAGTTTTTCTTGCTCTGGTGGACTCTTGTATAATTTTTGCTGCATATTTAAATTATAATGTGCTCTTTATTGGCGAAAAAGATCTACAAATGGAGGTGGGGGCAAAGGTGTCGTGTAATGTTGCAAATTTAGTAAAATAAAATGGTGATGTGAAATTTTCCTGCTACAGTGGAGCCCAACAGGAAGAGCAGTGCAAGAAAGATAGTGCAGGAGTCCCCTGTGGTCATCCCCCTGCAAAACAGATACACTGCTTTGAGTACTGTTGGGGAGGATGACTCATCAGGGGAGGGCAGCAGCAGCCAAGTTCATGGCACCGTAGGTGGCTCTGCTGCAAAGGAGGGCAGGAAAAAGAGTGGGAGCGCGATAGTGATAGGGGATTCGATGGTGAGGGGAATAGATAGGCGTTTCTGCGGACGCAACCGAGACTCCAGGATGGTATGTTGCCTCCCTGGTGCAAGGGTCAAGGATGTCTCGGAGCGGGTGCAGGACATTCTGAAATGGGAGGGAGAACAGCCAGTTGTCGTGGTGCACATTGGTACCAACGACATAGGTAAAAAAAGGGATGAGGTCCTACGAAAAGAATTTAAGGAGCTAGGAGCTAAATTAAAAAGTAGGACCTCAAAAGTAGTAATCTCGGGATTGCTACCAGTGCCACGTGCTAGTCAGAGTAGGAATCGCAGGATAGCGCAGATGAATACATGGCTTGAGCAGTGGTGCAGCAGGGAGGGATTCAAATTCTTGGGGCATTGGAACCGGTTCTGGGGGAGGTGGGACCAGTACAAACCGGACGGTCTGCACCTGGGCAGGTCCGGAACCAATGTCCTAGGGGGAGTGTTTGCTAGTGCTGTTGGGGAGGAGTTAAACTAATATTGCAGGGGGATGGGAACCTATACAGGGAGACAGAGGGAGACAAAAAGGAGGCAAAAGCAAAAGACAGAAAGGAGATGAGGAAAAGTGGAGGGCAGAGAAACCCAAGGCAAAGAACAAAAAGGGCCACTGTACAGCAAAATTCTAAAAGGACAAAGGGTGTTAAAAAAGCAAGCCTGAAGGCTTTGTGTCTTAATGCAAGGAGTATCCGCAATAAGGTGGATGAATTAATTGTGCAAATAGATGTTAACAAATATGTTGTGATTGGGATTACGGAGACGTGGCTCCAGGATGATCAGGGCTGGGAACACAACATCCAGGGGTATTCAACATTCAGGAAGGATAGAATAAAAGGAAAAGGAGGTGGGGTAGCATTGCTGGTTAAAGAGGAGATTAATGCAATAGTTAGGAAAGACATTAGCTTGGATGATGTGGAATCTATATGGGTAGAGCTGCAGAACACTAAAGGGCAAAAATCGTTAGTGGGAGTTGTGTACAGACCTCCAAACAGTAGTAGTGATGTTGGGGAGGGCATCAAACAGGAAATTAGGAGTGCATGCAATAAAGGTACAGCAGTTATAATGGGTGACTTTAATATGCACATAGATTGGGCTAGCCAAACTGGAAGCAATACGGTGGAGGAAGATTTCCTGGAATGCATAAGGGATGGTTTTCTAGACCAATATGTCGAGGAACCAACTAGGGGGGAGGCCATCTTAGACTGGGTGTTGTGTAATGAGAGAGGATTAATTAGCAATCTCATTGTGCGAGGCCCCTTGGGGAAGAGTGACCATAATATGGTGGAATTCTGCATTAGGATGGAGAATGAAACAGTTAATTCAGAGACCATGGTCCAGAACTTAAAGAAGGGTAACTTTGAAGGTATGAGGCATGAATTGGCTAAGATAGATTGGCTAATGATACTTAAGGGGTTGACTGTGGATGGGCAATGGCAGACATTTAGAGAACGCATGGATGAATTACAACAATTGTACATTCCTGTCTGGCGTAAAAATAAAAAAGGGAAGGTGGCTCAACCGTGGCTATCTAGGGAAATCAGGGATAGTATTAAAGCCAAGGAGGTGGCATACAAATTGGCCAGAAATAGCAGCGAACCTGGGGACTGGGAGAAATTTAGAACTCAGCAGAGGAGGACAAAGGGTTTGATTAGGGTAGGGAAAATGGAGTACGAGAAGAAGCTTGCAGGGAACATTAAGGCGGATTGCAAAAGTTTCTATAGGTATGTAAAGAGAAAGAGGTTAGTAAAGACAAACGTAGGTCCCCTGCAGTCAGAATCAGGGGAAGTCATAACGGGGAACAAAGAAATGGCAGACCAATTGAACAAGTACTTTGGTTCAGTATTCACTAAGGAGGACACAAACAACCTTCCGGATATAAAAGTGGTCAGAGGGTCTATTAAGGAGGAGGAACTGAGGGAAATCTTTATTAGTCGGGAAATTGTGTTGGGGAAATTGATGGGATTGAAGGCCGATAAATCCCCAGGGCCTGATGGACTGCATCCCAGAGTACTTAAGGAGGTGGCCTTGGAAATAGCGGATGCATTGACAGTTATTTTCCAACATTCCATTGACTCTGGATCAGTTCCTATCGAGTGGAGGGTAGCCAATGTAACCCCACTTTTTAAAAAAGGAGGGAGAGAGAAAGCAGGGAATTATAGACCGGTCAGCCTGACCTCAGTAGTGGGTAAAATGATGGAATCAATTATTAAGGATGTCATAGCAGCGCATTTGGAAAATGGTGACATGATAGGTCCAAGTCAGCATGGATTTGTAAAAGGGAGATCATGCTTGACAAATCTTCTGGAATTTTTTGAGGATGTTTCCAATAAAGTGGACAAAGGAGTACCAGTTGATGTGGTATATTTGGACTTTCAGAAGGCTTTCGACAAGGTCCCACACAGGAGATTAATGTGCAAAGTTAAAGCACATGGGATTGGGGGTAGTGTGCTGACGTGGATTGAGAACTGGTTGTCAGACAGGAAGCAAAGAGTAGGAGTAAATGGGTACTTTTCGGAATGGCAGGCAGTGACTAGTGGGGTACCGCAGGGTTCTGTGCTGGGGCCCCAGCTGTTTACATTGTACATTAATGATTTAGACGAGGGGATTAAATGTAGTATCTCCAAATTTGCGGATGACACTAAGTTGGGTGGCAGTGTGAGCTGCGAGGAGGATGCTATGAGGCTACAGAGTGACTTGGATAGGTTAGGTGAGTGGGCAAATGCGTGGCAGATGAAGTATAATGTGGATAAATGTGAGGTTATCCACTTTGGTGGTAAAAACAGAGAGACAGACTATTATCTGAATGGTGACAGATTAGGAAAAGGGAAGGTGCAACGAGACCTGGGTGTCATGGTACATCAGTCATTGAAGGTTGGCATGCAGGTACAGCAGGCGGTTAAGAAAGCAAATGGCATGTTGGCCCTCATAGCGAGGGGATTTGAGTACAGGGGCAGGGAGGTGTTGCTACAGTTGTACAGGGCTTTGGTGAGGCCACACCTGGAGTATTGTGTACAGTTTTGGTCTCCTAACTTGAGGAAGGACATACTTGCTGTTGAGGGAGTGCAGCGAAGATTCACCAGACTGATTCCCGGGATGGTGGGACTGACCTATCAAGAAAGACTGAATCAACTGGGCTTGTATTCACTGGAGTTCAGAAGAGTGAGAGGGGACCTCATAGAAACGTTTAAGATTCTGACGGGTTTGGACAGGTTGGATGCAGGAAGAATGTTCCCAATGTTGGGGAAGTCCAGAACCAGGGGTCACAGTCTAAGGATAAGGGGTAAGCCATTTAGGACCGAGATAAGGAGAAACTTCTTCACCCAGAGAGTGGTGAACCTGTGGAATTCTCTACCACAGGAAGTAGTTGAGGCCAATTCACTAAATATATTCAAAAGGGAGTTAGATGAAGTCCTTACTACTCGGGGATCAAGGGGTATGGCGTGAAAGCAGGAAGTGGGTACTGAAGTTTCATGTTCAGCCATGAACTCGTTGAATGGCGGTGCAGGCTAGAAGGGCTGAATGGCCTGCTCCTGCACCTATTTTCTATGTTTCTATGTTTCTATATTATCTGCCATGTTTGGTGGGTAATTGAAATTGGCAGGTAATTTGAATTCTTCACATACAGCAATACCCTCGGAACAAGCAACGAAAGAAGCACTCTGCATTTTTATGCGCCAAAAAAGATGAAATACAAACGACAAAAGGAAGTTGTGCAGTTATTCAATACCTCTGGCATTTCTTTTTCCTGCGAAAATGACTGAACAATGGTGGTTCCACAGTATGTCCACTTAAATTAAGGCAAGCACAAAGCTGTACACTTGGGTTATAGACTTGTGACCTTCGGAGCTTGCATTGTGTCAAAGCAGTGTATTTTGAGGTAGGGTGAAGTACTATTGGCTACAAGTCTGTTAGTAGTTGTAGCAATTTGAGGTGACGATTGAGGAGCTTTTGCTTAAATTATATTTTTTGGCTTTCGTGTATTCGAACCAATTTGCTAAATAAGCCGAATGAAGGCTCTGGCATATCAGTATTGTATTTTCATGACCATAGATACGATCAACACATCATTTTTATAAAAGCAAAGTATTTTTAAACTTTCCATTTGGATGTGGCAGCAGACTTCATGGAGGCTGCAGTGCCTGTATTGTGCAAGAGATCAGAGAACAATAAGTTCAAGGCAAAGTTCACAGACAAACTTTAAAAATGTCCTTGCTCTAAATTGAAAGGCAAAATCTTGCTGTGTATTGGGATTAAGACACTGACAAAATTGTAGCGATTGGAGCCGACAGGCAGTCACACTGTCTGATATGAAAGGAAGTTTCATTGAGAATTTATCATCAGCTTGCTGGACTCTTCCTATTGTATCGCAGTCCACTGCCAAGATTTGTGCATGCAATTGTTCTAAGATGATGTGTGTTGTAAATCTGACGACAAACCCGGGAGCCAAGGTCTAACGGCATTTGAGGCGTAGCAACTACCCATCCTGTTCTTTTTTTCTTTGTTTTCAGTTTTAAAATATATTAAATTCATCAGTAAAATTTTTTAAAAGATTTTAACTTGCCAGAAAGCTTTTCTGGATTGCTCAAAAACAATTTTGATTTTAGTCTTGCGCAATATTATTTTTCTCCCGGTGTATTTGAGGCCCTTTCAGTCTACGCCATTGTCACAGTAGAAGGCAGGCGGGTAATCTGTTTTTGGTACTCTGCAGTGGTTGCTACTCCATAACCGGAGTGTCCTCTGGTAAAACATGCCCTTTGGTTTTTAACAAGGGCTTAGCACAAGTGTAGAGTTCACCATGTGATGAGCGGTGGGGGTGACTCCTGTTCCGTGGAACAATCAGCTAATAAAAAAAAACAGACTTACGTTTATATAGTGCCTTTCATGACGACTGGATGTCCCAAAGCGCTTTACAGCCAATTAAATACTTTTTGAAGTGTCATTGTTGTAATGTAAGAAACGTGGTGCCCAATTTGTGCACAGCAAGCTCCCACAAATAGCTATGTGATAATGGGCAGATCAGCTGTTTTAGTGATGGGGATAAATCAGGACACTGGGGATAACTCCCCTGCTCCTCTTCGAAATAGTGGCTATCGGATCTTTAACACCCACCTGAGAGCACAGACGAGCCTTGGTTTCACGTCTCATCCGCAAGACGGCACCTCTGACAGTGCAGCATTCCCTCTGCACTGGAGTGTCGGCCTAGTTTTTTTTGTGCTCCAGTCTCTGAAGTGAGACTTGAACTCGCAACCTTCAGATTCCTGAGGCGAGGGTGCTACCACCCACTGAGCTACAGCTGACACTTGACCAATAGACCAAAGAAGTGCACCACTGAGCCAAAAGTAGCAGTTTTCTTTGCAATAATATAATTTACGACGAAGTGTATCCGGAAGTGACACGATGCTGGTTCATGGCTGCAGTTCCCTACCTGATGAGTTCCCAGTTTCAGTTATATCCTTATGGTGGAGCACTTCTCTCCATGAAGAAGGAGCAAATCTCTGAGAGTCAGCCCGGAAGGCTACTTAAAAGTAGCAGGGGCTTGGGAGCAGCTGATGGGCTTGGTTGAGCATGGTGTAGCCGTACCGATGGAGGGAGAAGAGGGGCAAGGGAATATAGCTGAAAATGGGGATGTGGGAATCGAGAGCGAGTTAAAAAGAACTTGGTTAAACCCGTGAAAGCAGTTTCAAAGATAATAAGATGGATTGAAAAGCTGAAAAATTGTAGAGCAAAGTTTAAATTGGACCCTGTTTAATGGCTTTTTTAAGAAAATCAAGGACTGCTTAGTTAGAACTGTAATACTTTCTCTTTCGACCCCCCCCCGACTTGTTTCAGTTTTTATTTTGAGTTTTCTATATCCATTTTTCCAGGAGCTCCGGAGTGCTGTATGGCCATGCAGCTTAAAGGGAACAGTACAACTGAAGGTCAATGTTTCCATGATTGAGCCTAGTCCTGATTTTATAAAGCATCTCTGACACACTGCACAGAGTGTGTAAACAGATGATGTTGATTATAAACCTTACTGACATTAATGTACCAGCCTAATAACGGTGCAGCTCCAGTGTTTATTGAAATCCCTATCACTGTCGGCTATCCTTTCACACAATATAGATTATTTAATATTATTTTGGTCAGCCAGATATCTGACACATGCAGAAACACAGTATATGAAGAGTTTTCAAACCAAGCTACTGAGAAATCCAGTCTTGTTTTCTGATATCAATTACCCAATTCTGGAAAATTTAGGGAGAGGTTGGCTGGTAACAACTGAGTCATGGGGATCCCTTGTGTATGCGCATGGATGCTGTCGGGAGATTAATCAGCTAAAGACATGCAGCTTACCTGCGCAGAGACGTGCAAGTTTGCTACTGCTTATTGGGCCAGAACTACTGGGGCATTAGCTTGCAAGATATCTTGGAGTCGAGTGGGATGAAGCCAAGCCTCAATAACAGGTGCACCCTTCCAGGTTCCATTAATGAGCCAGGCTGGCTGTTCAATCAGCGGTACACTCGAGTACTGCCTAGCTCTCAAGAAATTGCCAAGTATGATTGCTTCACTCCCATTCCAGCGTTTCATTGCCAGGAGTGTCATACTAGATAGAGCCATCTCAACCCCAAGTGGTGCACATTGGTACCAACGATACAGGTAAAAAAAAAAGGGATGAGGTCCTACGAGACGAATTTAAGGAGCTGGGATCTAAATTAAAACGTAGGACCTCAAAAGTAGTGATCTCGGGATTGCTACCAGTGCCACAAGCTAGTCAGAGTAGGAATCGCAGGCTAGCTCAGATGAATACGTGGCTTGAGCAGTGGTGCAGCAGGGAGGGATTCAAATTCCTGGGGCATTGGAACAGGTTCTGGGGGAGGTGGGACCAGTACAAACCGGACAGTCTGCACCTGGGCAGGACCGGAACCAATATCCTAGGGGGAGTGTTTGCTAGTGCTGTTGGGGAGGAGTTAAACTAATATGGCAGGGGGATGGGAACCAATGCAGGGAGACAGAGGGAAACAAAATGGAGACAAAAGCAAAAGACAGAAAGGAGATGAGTAAAAGTGGAGGGCAGAGAAACCCAAGGCAAAAAACAAAAAGGGCCACTTTACAGCAAAATTCTAAAGGGTCAAAGTGTAATAAAAAGGCAAGCATGAAAGCTCGGTGCCTCAATGCAAGGAGTATTCGGAACCCAGGAGAAGGCTCTGAGCTAGTTAGAGTGGGTGAGAGCTCAGATGAACAGGGCCCCAAGAAAGAATGCAAAAGGCAGGAGGCAACAGAGCAGAGTAGCACTGGGGTAAGTGTAAACCACAAGGTGATAGGAAGGGACAATATGTATGAATATAAAGGGGCTGCTGGAGGGGTCAAAACTAAAAATCATGGTTTAAAAACTAGTATTAAAACACTCTACCTAAACGCACGCAGCATTCGAAATAAAGTAAATGAGTTGACGGCACAAATCATTACAAATGGGTATGATTTGATGGCCATTACAGAAACGTGGTTGCAGAGTGGCCAAGACTGGGAATTAAACATACAGGGGTATCTGACAATTCGGAAAGATAGACAAGAAGGGAAAGGAGGTGGGGTAGCTCTGTTAATAAAGGATGATATCAGGGCAGTTGTGAGAGACGATATTGGCTCTAATGAACAAAATGTTGAATCATTGTGGGTGGAGATTAGAGATAGTAAGGGGAAAAAGTCACTGGTGGGCATAATTTATAGGCCCCCAAATAATAACTTCACGGTGGGGCGGGCAATAATCAAGGGAATAATGGAGGCATGTGAAAAAGGAATGGCAGTAATCATGGGGGATTTTAACCTACATATCGATTGGTCAAATCAAATCGCACGGGGTAGCCTTGAGGAGGAATTCATAGAATGCATACGGGATTGTTTCTTAGAACAGTATGTTACAGAACCTACAAGGGAGCAAGCTATCTTAGATCTGGTCCTGTGTCATGAGACAGGAATAATAAACTATCTCCTAGTAAAAGATCCTCTCGGAATGAGTGATCACAGTATGGTTGAATTTGTAATACAGATTGAGGGTGAGGAAGTAGTGTCTCAAATGAGCGTACTATGCTTAAACAAAGGGGACTAAAGTGGGATGAGGGCAGAGTTGGCTAAAGTAGACTGGGAACACAGACTAAACGGTGGCACAATTGAGGAACAGTGGAGGACTTTTAAGTGGCTCTTTCATATTGCTCAACAAAAATATATTCCAGTGAAAAAGGGCGGTAAGAGAAGGGATAACCAGCATAACCGTGCATAACCAAGGAAATAAAGGAGAGTATCAGATTAAAAACCAATGTGTATAAGGTGGCCAAGGTTAGTGGGAAACTAGAAGACTGGAAAATTTTAAACGACAGCAAAGAATGACTAAGAAAGCAATAAAGAAAGGAAAGATAGATTACAAAAGTAAACTTGCGCAAAATATAAAAACAGATAGTAAAAGCTTTTACCGATATATAAAACGGAAAAGAGTGACTAAAGTAAATGTTGGTCCCTTAGAAGATGAGAAGGGGATTTAATAATGGGAAATGTGGAAATGGCTGAGACCTTAAACAATTATTTTGCTTCGGTCTTCACAGTGGAAAACACAAAAACCATGCCAAAAATTGCTGGTCACGGGAATGTGGGAAGGGAGGACCTTGAGATAATTACTATCACTAGGGGGGTAGTGCTGAATAGTCTAATGGGACTCAAGGTAGACAAGTCCCCTGGTCCGGATGAAATGCATCCCAGGGTATTAAAAGAGATGGCGGAAGTTATAGCAGATGCATTCGTTATAATCTACCAAAATTCTCTGGACTCTGGGGAGGTACTAGCGGATTGGAAAGCAGCTAATGTAACGCCTCTGTTTAAAAAAAAAAGCGGGGCAGACAAAAGGCAGGGAACTATAGGCCGGTTAATTTAACATCTGTAGTGGGGAAAATGCTTGAAGCTATCATTAAGGAAGAAATAGCGGGACATCTAGATAGGAATAGTGCAATCAAGCAGACGCAATGTGGATTCATGAAGGGGAAATCATGTTTAACTAATTTACTGGAATTCTTTGAGGATATAACGAGCATGGTGGATAGAGGTGTACCGATGGATGTGATGTATTTAGATTTCCAAAAGGCATTCGGTTACTGCAGAAGATAAAGATACGCGGAGTCAGAGGAAATGTATTAGCATGGATCGAGAATTGGCTGGCTAACAGAAAGCAGAGAGTCAGGATAAATGGGTCCTTTTCGGGTTGGAAATCGGTGGTTAGTGGTGTGCCACAGGGATCGGTGCTGGGACCACAACTGTTTACAATATACATAGATGACCTGGAAGAGGGGACAGAGTGTAGTGTAACAAAATTTGCAGATGACACAAAGATTAGTGGGAAAGCGGGTTGTGTAGAGGACACAGAGAGGCTGCAAAGAGATTTAGATAGGTTAAGCGAATGGGCTAAGGTTTGGCAGATGGAATACAATGTCGGAAAATGTGAGGTCATCCACCTTGGGGGGGGAAAAAAAACAGTAAAAGGGAATATTATTTGAATGGGGAGAAATTACAACATGCTGCGGTGCAGAGGGACCTGGGGGTCCTTGTGCATGAATCCCAAAAAGTTAGTTTGCAGGTGCAGCAGGTAATCAGGAAGGCGAATGGAATGTTGGTCAACTTACTTAAGGAAGGATATACTAGCTTTGGAGGGGGTACAGAGACGATTCACTAGGCTGATTCCGGAGATGAGGGGGTTACCTTATAATGATAGATTGAGTAGACTGGGTCTTTACTCGTTGGAGTTCAGAAGGATTGAGGGGTGATCTTATAGAAACATTTAAAATAATGAAAGGGATAGACAAGATAGAGGTGGAGAGGTTGTTTCCACTGGTCGGAGAGACTAGAACTAGGGGGCAGAGCCTCAAAATACGGGGGAGCCAATTTAAAACCGAGTTGAGAAGGAATTTCTTCTCCCAGAGGGTTGTGAATCTGTGGAATTCTCTGCCCAAGGAAGCAGTTGAGGCTAGCTCATTGAATGTATTCAAATCACAGATAGATAGATTTTTAACCAATAAGGGAATTAAGAGTTACGGGGAGCGGGCGGGTAAGTGGAGCTGAGTCCTCGGCCAGATCAGCCATGATCTTTTTGAATGGTGGAGGAGGCTCGAGGGGCTAGATGGCCTACTCCTGTTCCTAATTCTTATGTTCTTATGTTCCGCCTGCCTCTAATGTACCCCCTGCTCCCCGCCCCGCTCCTTCAGCGGATAGTGACTAGGTGATTGTAGTGTCGGTTTTCCCATTGGTAGTATTTTAATGCCGGCTACCCCTTTCATTTTAAGTGGGCTACCACTAGCATTAAAATAATGTTGAATGAAACATCTAGGCTCATGTTTTGCTGCTAGTAGCAAAACGTCAGGCAGCAGAGAGAATCTGGCGAATGAGTGGCTGGAGGTGAGCTGAACTGTCTTGAGGATCATAACTCCTGCCAGAGAGGAGTAATCCTCCCTCTTAATTGTATTATGCTGGAAACTGCTAATTAAATTAAATTTCTGCTCATCCAGTACTGGATGTCGGACAAGCGGTCTTGACAATTTAGAGACCGTGGAGATGTCGACAGAAGTGGTAGTGAGGTAGAGCTGGGTGTCATCAACGTATATATGGAAACTGACACCGTGTTTTCGGTTGATGTCGCCAAGGGGCAGTACATAGAAGATATATAGGAGGGGGCTAAGGATAGCTCCAACAGGTGAATGTTGAACTATGTAACTCAAACGGTGAATATGGTCAGGTGAAGTACTGGTGATGCTGTACAGTGCTCTGGGCAGACCGCACCTCGAGTAATGTGTCCCGTTCTGGTCATTGAGACACAAGGAAGACATTCTAGCACTGGAGGGAGTGCAGAGAGGAGCCATGAGGCTGAGCCCTAGTGTCAGCAGTCTGAGTTTTAAGGAAAGACTGGGCGAACTTAGTCTTTTCATCCTGGAAAGGAAGCGTTTGATACAGAATATTATAGAAGAGCATAATATAGTTCTGGGAATGGAAAAAGTACATTTGGAAAATTGTTGGAACTTTAGATCTTGGATGGATGGGTTAAGATGGACCAAATGATCTTCCTCATGTGTGACTATCTTGTACAATGCTTTGCAGTGTTGCAGAACTATTCAAGGGTGTACTGTGGCTTTATGGTAATTAAATAGTTACTTTCATAAATTGCTATTTACTTTTTCATTTTCTCCACATCCCTCTCCTGAAAGTGTTGGTTTGTATAACTGAGGTACAACTCTGCAGGCAGGAATTGTGTTCTGGTATCGTGCCCATGAAGCTGCTGTTTGTGTGTGAATCTCGATAGTGATTGTTCAAGGTCGTTGCAACCAAGCCAGCTCCTGTCCTCACCTGTTGCACTTCCAGTAAGCGTCGGTGTACAGTAATAACAATTGGATTTTCCCTTCCCGATCCCTGGGCTGCCGTGGCCAATTTCAGTGGCCCTAAATGCTACTCCAGCTGAGAGCTGACTTGGCACAGACTAGGCTGAACCTGGAACCTCTCTGGTCTTTTAGCTCAGAGACCGAGGCTAACTCTGAGCCATTGGAACAGCTTTGGAAGAGCAAAACTAGAGACCATCAATATAAGATAGTCACCAAGAAATCCAATAGGGAACTCAGAAGAAACATCTTTACCCAGAGAGTGGTGAGATTGTGGAACTCGCTACCACAGGGAGTGGTTGAAGCAAATAGTATCGATGATTTAAGGGGAGGCTAGCTAAGCACATGAGGGAATAGAGGGTTATGCTGATTGAGTTAGATGAGGAAAGACGGGAGGAGGCTCGAGTGCAGGATAAATGGCGGCATGGACTGGTTGTGCCGTATGGCCTGTTTCTATGCCGTATATCCTATGTAAGCACTAAACCGTGAGTTTCCATGAGATTTTTGTCCTTCCATTTTCTGTGCGGGCAAGCAGTAAAATAATGTCTGAGTCAGGGTTTGGAGCTTGACTTTCGAGTTGAGTTCTGTTGATTTTTCTATAGCATAATCAAAAGTTTATTGGCAGAATGCATGTAGTCAGTTATTTCATGCATTAATTCATTTTATTTTGGATGGGGTGGTTTGTCGGGTTTTGCAGATTTAAGTTGAAAATCGGGAACCCTGTATAAAATGTGATTTTTTTTTTTGTTTGTTTTTGTTTTATACCCCCACCCTCCCAACCATCTTATTTTCATAATCTGTTGATATCCCATCTCATGGCTGACTTTCAATGAACTCGATTAATACCTGTAAACTGTAACAACATTGGTGAACCGAATGGCCCATTTTTCATTCTTATATGTTTTCTGTTGTCTTAAACTGTCACTAAATATCCAGGACAAAAGTTCATATAAGCCAGCAGTTTATGGAAATAACGCTTTCACTTTCCAGTGAATCCAGGGGGTAAAGTGCACTGTCACACTTTGACCTACGAATTGGAGGATGAGAAGTTTGTACTATTATGAGCAATAGTTTGCTGTACAGCTTAAAAATTGCAGGATATTAGTAGAACAGTGTGACTTCTACATTAGTATTTCTAATAAGCTAGTCAAATTTTATAAATAAGGTAATGAGAGACCAAAGTGTCAGGTTGACATGTGCAGTAAAACATCTTTGTGCATTTTGAATGGAAGATGGTAAGAAATTGGTGTGGAAACTATGTCAGTCTGTATTTCAAGTGTAAGCTGTTGAGCAGAATGATCCTGACATTGTCTTCTACGGGTTCGCTTTTCCCAAGTAGAAATTATTTTGCTGACGTAAATTCTGAGGTGGCCAGGAGACAGGAGATACCTTACTGTGAAGTACAGTATAGGAGCTGCTCTCGGTGTTGCTGCTGTGTTCTGTTTGTATGGTATCACACCAGCTCTGTTGTGTACATGGGGATGAATTTCAGTAGTAACAAAACTATTTTAGAATGGTTTGCATTGTTCTAAGATTGTATTTTAAAAAAAAATCTGTTGAAGGACTTGCTTTCAATCATTAATGAACATGGATAAAGAATAAAATATTGGAGTGGGGAGAGTTGCTGATGGCTAGTGTTAGGATAGAGTACAGGCGACAATGGAGTCCCACTAATAATCAGATAAACTTTTACCAAGTACTTTACTATCTTCACCATTAAGTCACTTAGCTTTCTGATTCATTATGTCTCTAAAATTTCAGTGCCAGCAACTGCTCCTATGGCGCTGAGAGAGTACAAAGTGCCCAGAGTTGGTGGGGATCGAGCACAGAAGGCTGTCTGCCTGACACACAGAGCATCTGAGTACAGATAACAACCAGCAACACGGTGAGTGAGGCAAAATTGGAAATACTACACTGGACAGAATATGACAAAAGGTTAAAACTGGTGAAAAACATTTAAGCAGCCTTGTGTACAGGATATAACTAAAGCATAACTGACTATAAGAAGCAAAGTTGGAAATAATTTACATCTACAATAAAATTCTCCTATGAGAACTTCACTGTTTTCCTCCATGAAGCAGGATGTTCTTATAACATAGCTTTGCTTGCTTAACATGCAGGTTAATGGGAAACAAGTGGGACTTTAATAAAAAATTTCTGCTGAACAAGATGAGAACAATGACGACTTATGGTGAAGATACAAGGCAGTCAAGCAGTTTAGAGGAAATTCGAAACCAAAAGACCACAATGGTTTCTGAAGTCAGCTGAGTTCTGTTCCCCATCCCTGTCTTTTGTGTGCTGCTTTGTGTAGATGTCTCATAGAACACTGAAGCTGCAGACACCAGTAATCGGACTTGACTCAGTACACATGGTATAGGCTGAGGGAGTGTGGAAAAAAGATATTAAGTTGTGGAGCAAAAAGTACAGGCGCAATTGACTGAAGTTGCAGCATTAGTCAGTATCCAACAAAGAAGTGATCACTGTCTTAAGCTGTGTTAATGAATCAAACTTCATATCAGATCTTCATTTTCAAGGCACAGTGTCTGCTTACCAGAACATTTGTCGGGCTGTTTTTGCTTAATAAGGTAAATTAGCCATATTTAGATGCAAATTGCAAATGACTACATTCAGTGTAAGCATTGCAAGTAATATCTGGAAAAGCCATAGTGAGTGTATTCTGTAGTTTGTATATGTGTACCTGCAACCTTAAACTTGAAGTGAGATAATGTCCCCAAGTGGTTTGGATTTACATTGCTCGCTCTACTATTCATGAAAGATGTCATGGATAAGCAGTACCGTTAGACTTGGACGGCCCAGTAATGTAGCAGCACAGTAAGCCATGGACTAGTAAGTAGCATGTTAGTTTTCCAGATACTGTAGTTTTATCTTGCCAACTCGAGTAATAAACTTTCCTGCGGTGGATGGAAGAAAAATTATACGGCTAGTCTTTTGGTGTAGTTCTTAAAAGGCTGGAAATCAGAACTGGCGAAAGATCATCGAACTGAAAAGTTAACTCTGTTTCTCTCTCTACGGATGCTGCCTGACCTGCTGAGTATTTCCAGCATTTTCTATTTCAGATTTCCAGCATCCGCAGTATTTTGCTTTTGTAACAGATTACTTCTCTATCTTCAGTTGGGCAAGTAGCACAGTTATGCTGAACAAGATTGAAAGTGGTGTGGGGGAGCAGAATGTTGAACGACTTCAACAGAAGGATGTGTTGTGATTTGTATTGAGCTCCTTTAGCCATGTGCATTGAATCAAATTCCATTCAGGACTTTCAGAATTCAAGGCGCAGTTTCTACCCAGCAGATTATTTGTATGGTTGTCTTTTCTTAATGAGGTCAATTAACTATGTAAACATTTTCATTAACAATTGTTGTTTTAAGGCTCATAACTCCAGCTACATGCTATATAGTACCAGCCTCAGAACAATAAATTTCTAATTTAAATACAATTCTATCTTGCCATATTTGGGTCAGGACCAGCAGGGGATCGAACTGAGGACAGAGCGAGTGTGGCTTGGCTGTTGTGTTATTATATACTTGGACTGGCCAGATGGACCGCAGTGGTCTTTTGCAGTTCTATGCATTCCTGTTATGGTGATTGCAGCATTGTCATAACGAATGAAAAACTTGCATTTATAAAGCGACTTTCACGACCACCGGACATCTCAAAGAGCTTTACAGCCAATGAAGGACTTTTTGGAGTGTAGTCACTGTTGTAATGTGGGAAATGCGGCAGCCAATTGCGCACAACAGCTCCCACAAACAGCAATGTGATAATGACCAGATAAACTGTTTTTATGTTGATTGAGGGATAAATATTGGCCAGGACACCGGGGATGACTCCCCTGCTATTCTTCAAAATAGTGGCCATGGGATCTTTTACGTCCACCTGAGCATGCAGACGGGGCCTTGGTTTAACGTCTCATTTGAAAGACAGAACCTCTGACAGTGCAGCGTTCCCTCAGCACTGCACTGGAGTGTCAACTTAGATTTATGTGCTCCCGTCTCTGGAGTGGAACGTGAACCTACAGCCTTCTGATTTAGATGCAAGTGTGCTACCCACTGATCCACAGCTTACAAGAGTCAGAAGATGTAAATTTACAGTTTGGAAATAAGCTTTTACTGTTAATGTCATATATATAATGTATTCGTGTATGTGTGTGATGTATATTATAACTGAGATGAGGAGGAATTTCTTCTCTGAGGGTTGTAAATCTGGAATTCTCTGCCCTAGAGAGCTGTTAAAAGTGCTATATAAAAGCACGTTGTTGTGATTTTGCAGCTGATTATCATATTGACCAATCAAGGGAGCCTGCAAGTATATGTAGGAACCCTGAAGGAAGAAGCACTCTGCTGTGATTAAAGAATCATAAAATCATTGGAATTTACAGCAAGGAAAGAGGCCATTTCGGTCCATCGTGTCTGCGACGGCCGACAAAGAGCTATCCAGCCTAATCCCACTTTCCAGCTCTTGGTCCGTAGCCCTGTAGGTTACGGCCCTACAAGTGCACAACCAAGCACTTTTCAAATGTGGTGAGCATTTCTGTCTCGACCACCCTTTCAGGCAGTGAGTTCCAGACCCCCACCACCCTCTAGGTGAATTCAAATCCCCTCTAAACCTCATACCAATTACTTTAAATCTATGCCCCCTGGTTGTTGATCCCTCTGCTAAGAGAAAGAGGTCCTTTCTATCCACTGTATCTAGGCCCATCATAATTTTATACACCTCAATAAGGTCTCCCCCTCAGCCTCCTCTGTTCCAAAGAAAACAGACCCAGCCTATCTAATCTTTCCTCATAGCTAAAATTCTCCAGTCCAGGCAACATCCTCGTAAATCTCCTCTGTACCCTCTCTAGTGCAATCACATCCTTCCTGTAATGTGGTGACCAGAACTGCATGCAGTACTCTAGCTGTGGCCTAACTAGTGTTTTATACAGTTCAAGCATAACTTCCCTGCTCTTGTATTCTGTGCTCAGCTAATAAATGCAAGTATTCCATATACTGCCTTAACTGCTTTACCTACTTGGCTTACTACCTTCAGGAATCTGTGGACCTGCACTCCAAGGTCTCTTTGTTCCTCAACACTTCTCGGTGTCCTACCATTTAATGTGTATTCCCTTGCCTTGTTATCCCTCCCCAAATGCATTACCTCACACTTCTCCGGATTGAATTCCATGTATGCTTCTTGAGGCAGGTTCTTTTGCTAACTGTATATAATACTCAACCTTTTACGAGATTGGAAAATTCAACTTGGCCCAGTAAGACTTGCCAGCAAAGTCAGTCAAGGTTATGTTATTGATTACGTTCAAGTTTGTTGTCAAAACAGCCAATATCTGAGGATGCTTCCTGCAGTACATTTATGTAAAGTGATGTCAGTCGGCTTAGCCAGATCCATTGTTAAAAGAGATAAGGTTGCCTCCTCGAGGATGAGGTGTGCTTTTGACTAGTTGGTGTTACTTTGTGCACCTTTGTTAAACTAATGACCTCTCCCTGTTTGGAATGATCCTGCTGGGTCAGACTGCACTTCAGGATCAGTGCTTGCTCCTGGTCTTAGCACAATCTCTAATGTAGGATCATTGTGCCATGTTTCACTCTGCTTGTGTTTCTCTGGGTTCTCTGGACAGTTGTGCATGAAGTGATTTTATTTAACAGGGCAATGTTTAACTCTAATAACAAACAGAAAATGCTGGAAATCTCAGCAGGTCAGGCAGCATCTGTGGAGAGAGAAACAGTTAACGTTTGAGGTCGATGACCCAGATCTGCTGGGTCATCAACCTGAAACGTTAACTCTGTTTCTCTCTCCACAGATGCTGCCTGACCTGCTGCGTATCACCAGCATTTTCTGTTTTTATTTCAGATTTCCAGCATCTGCCGTATTTTGCTTTTGTGTTAAAATTTAACCTCATCTGGAGTGCTATGTGCAGTTTTGGTCACCATATCGCAGGAAGACAGAAGAATAACAAGGCATTGGAAAAGGTGCAGCAATGGGCCTTCTGTCTGATACCTGGCACAAGACATTTGAGCTAGGAGGAGCGACTACAGAAACTAACTTGGTTCACAGTAGAGGATAAGACTGTGAATGGATCTTTTTAAGGTATTTAAGATCTTTAAAGTTAACAATATGAGCCCTAAAACTGTTACCATGGTTCCAAGAATGACGACAAGAGGGTATAGGATAAAGCTCAGAAGAGGGATGATGAATCTACAAATCAAATATAACTATTTCACACATAAGGTGGTGTTTGGAATTGACTAGTGAGAAAATTATTTGAGGGATATGCGTGAGCTATATTCTGTTTTGAAGTCTGGGGCCAGCCAGATCTACCAAAATGGTCTTTTCTGATCCTGTGCATTGCATTGTTCCTTATTAATAGATTTCAAAGGCACACAAACTTGGCTGACAGGTTTTCCTGATATATCTACAATTGTGAAACAAAGCAACTCGTAACAACAACAACTTGCATTTATATAGCACCTTTAATGTAATAAAACATCCCATGATGCTTCACAGGAGAGTTACCAGACAAAATTTGACAGCGAGCCACTTAAGGTGATCTTGGGAAAGGTCACCAAAAGCTTGGTCAAAGAGGTAAGTTTTAAAGAGGGTCGTAAAGGAGGAGAGGAGTGTTGGGGGGGATTATGAGCTTAGGGCAGGGACTGATAACTTTCCCCGGTTAGTAGGTGAGTAACATAAGTTCAAATCATAGTCAAGAACCTCTGATGGGAATATTGTAAAGGCCATGTAACCAAGTAACAGCCTGGTGTTAATATCAACCGTTTCTAAAACCTTGTTGAATTTTGCACCTAACATGTGTTGAGCAATTCACATAGGCAGAAATGACTCATCTGCCTTTGAAGTGGCATCGCCACAAGATAATTCATATGTATTTTGGGATTCCGCAGACAAGCTGCTTGTCTGGGTGCACAAATTGGCCCAGAAATTCCAGCCGCCTTGTGTCTGTACGGACTCTGGAAGGCATCGCAAAAGCCGGTTTTCAGTGCACAATGCACGTGCGCTGAAAACCGGCTTTTCCGATCTGTCGAACTCCAGCTTGACCGATCATCCGCATATCGGGACTGAGGACATTTGCATGGGCAAGATTGCGGTATTTACCCATAGCCTACTTTTACAGGCTTAAAAGTTTTAAAACACGCTTAAAACATTAAAAAAAACAATTTTAAAAACACTATTTTTAAAAACCCTGCCCGCTACATTAAATTTGTTTTAAACCATAATTTTAAAAACTTTCTAAAAACTCGTGTTTTTTTTTTCCTGATATTTATTAACTTTAATTTCAATTAATTTTAATTGAGGTTTTTTTGTTTTTTTTATTTGGTGTTTGGTTTTTTTTTTCTCAATAGCAATGAGAACTTGTAGATACGGAGTTCCCATTGCTATTAATTGAGAATACTTTACCTGATTGGTTGAACGGTCACACGTGACTGCATCTTCTGCATGGGAACCTGGAGGATGGGAGCGCGCTTCACAGCGCAAGAAGTGAAGGCCTCCCCAACCGAATTCCACACACCTCCGGGACCATCAAGTACTTTCGGAAAAATTCTCCGATCGGAGGCGTTCGTCTGAAAGAAGCCTCTGACCATAATTTCAGGGCCATTAAAGTGGCCACAAGCTGGCAGACTATCAGAACCCCACAAGGAAATATTTAAAATACACAGTCTTGAGGGATTTGAAACAAGACAAATCTCTGATCCCTCGCAATCGGTATCACCCACAGACTCCTATTTGTGAAGCATTCAGTCTTCCCATTTGCACACTCCACCTCGCTCTTGGACCAGAAGTCCTAGTACATGAAAAAAGTTAGCATGCAGGTACAGCAAGTAATTAGGAAGGTAAATAGATTGTTGGCCTTTATTGCAAGGGAGATGTAGTATAAAAGTAGGAAAATCCTGCTACAACTGTATAGGGTGTTGGTGAGACCGCACCTGGAGTACTGTGTTCAGTTTTGGTCTTATTTAAGGAGGGATATACTTGCATTGGAGGCAGTTCAGAGAAGGTTCATGAGGTTGATTCCTGAGATGAAGGGGTTGTCTTATGAAGAAAGTTGAGCAGGTTGGGGCATGACAGGTTAGACGCAGAGAGGATGTTTCCCCTCTTGGGGGAATCTAGAACTAGGGGGCATAGTTTCAGAATAAGAGGTCGCCCATTTAAGACAGAGATGAGGAGGAATTTCTTCTCTGAGGGTGGTGAATCTTTGGAATTCTCTACCCCAGGGAGCTATGGAGGCTGGGTCATTGAATATATTTAAGGTGGAGATAGACAGATTTTTGAATGATAAGGGAAGTCGAGGGTTATGGGGAGCGGGCAGGGAAGTGAAGTTGAGGCCAAGATCAGATCAACCATGATCTTATTGAATGGCGGAGCAGGCTCGAGGGGCCAAATGGCCTACTCCTCCTATTATGTTGTCACTCGGTTTGAATCTCATCGTGTATCCTTGGGGTCACCTTTCTGTGATCTTTTGGGCTATGGAATCTCGTCAGTTGATCACCTGAATTAGTGAATCGCTTGCTAGTCAGCTGCTGTGAGGCATCTGGCTTCCCATAGGCTTGCTAGATCCATGGTGCTTATGAGATTGCATAATGCTCAACTTACTCCGCCATTTGATTCAGGATCATGCTTTCCTCATTACGATACTCGTAAATCATCGAATAAGAAAATCCACTCCCACTCCATTCAGAGCCATTGTATGGACATCCATCCGAACTGGTAGCGTTTGCTGTCATTTCGCTTTTGAAACTGACCACAACTTCAGGATTTAGCGCCTGCGCAGCCTAATGTGAAATGCCAAAATTGCTGTCTGTAATTCACTGCTTCCCCACCCCCGGACAAAATGACGATCTGACGAAAGTTTCCACTTTTCTGAAACCCCATAAAAAGTGAGACGTATTCAAATGAGGCGTAACTGGGCTTTTAAAGGTGATCTGAGTTATACAGGGTACAACCATTCTGGCCCTGAAAAACTAATTTTATGTTGGTGGAATGTCACGTTTCTCCATTAAGTTAATAAATGATTGGATTTAAAAGTTAATACATGTTAATTTTTTAATAAATTAAATTTGTAATTTTTTTAAAAGTAATTATTAGTGCTTTCAATTTGTTCTTTATAGCCAATGAAATACTTTTTTGAAGTTTAGTCACTGTTGTAATATAGGAAACGTGAACAGCAATGTGATGCTGACCAGATAATCTGTTTTTGTTCAATTGATTTGAGGGATAAATATTGACCAGAGCACCGGGCATAACTCCCCTTTGCCTCTTTGAAATAGTTTCCATGGGATCTTTTACGTCCACCTGAGAGAGAGAGCAGGCAGGGCCTCGGTTTAACGTCTCATCCGAAAGATGGATTTAGAATATTGCATGAAATGTTAGGTACGCTGCCTTTTTTTAAAGAATGCTAAAGATGAAAAGGAAGAGACTCTGAATGCTAGAAATTTGGAACAGAAGATGCTAAGTACACAACTGGTCCATCAGTATCTGTAAAGAGAAACAACGGGCTTTTTTATTAAAAGAACACTGATTCATTGGAGAATGTTCAGGGAAAAGTGGCGAGAATGACTTGTGATCAGAACCCTAGGCTTTTCATGTATCAAAAGCAAGTTAGAGGCAATCCAGATCTTTAAAATGATGGTGTGGTGTTAATACTGTAGATATAAACCAGTTATTAAATATGCACTGTGATGGGAAAACTGAAGGGCGGTAGTACAGAATTCAGGGATATGTGCTTTATAGAGCTAGTTGATTCTCTGCAAACATCATGATTCCTGCACTGTAGAAAAAGCAAAACTATAAATCGCGGAACTATAATTGCCATCTGTGGAATGTAATTTGAATAGTGATCATTGTGTGTTTGGATTGATAGCCAGGAGAGAAATGTCACCGTTATTTTTGTGGTGGCGTGTTCTCCCTCCAAGTGATTACATGGGTTGGGTAAAGTATAGTGTTTTTATTGGGCCAAATAGTTGTGGTCTGTCAAGGGAGAATGGCTTTCAAAGGATGAATAGTGCTTTCTCATTTTGTGCTTTCTTGCGTTGTTAAATGGCATAGCCATAAAACAGTGGCTGCTTATTGTCATAGGGTGTGGCTGTTCTGTGTGCTAAATTATTCTGTTAATGCACTATAAAATCAGTCCAGTGAATGCAGAAAGATATTTTGTTTAAAGCTTTGATGTGGTTAGTGGCCCTGTCACCATGGAGTCAGCAGGTTGGAGTTAATACCCCACACCAAGACTTGAGTGCATAATTTAAGCTAACTCTAGTGCAGTACAAAGGAAATTATGGACCAGAATTTGAGATGAGAATAATGGTGAGGCTATCCGCGCTCAGCGTTATAATGGAGGAAATCTAATGGCACCTTCTGGAGTATGCACATGCGCAGTTAACCTGGTGGCTCACCACCACCACCTCAAGGGCAATTAGGGATGGGCAGTAAATGCTGGTCTTCCCAGCGATGCCCACATCCCGTGAACAAATTTTTAAAAAAATGCAGAAATCCAGAAGTTGGCATGGGTTGGGTAAAGTGTGGCCAAAAAGGGTGCACTGTTGCAATCCCCGCCGATATACTAGGCATTAAAATCATTGCCAACTGCATGAACTTGCTGTGTTTGCTTGACAAATCTTCTGGAATTTTTTGAGGATGTTTCCAGTAGAGTGGACAAGGGAGAACCAGTTGATGTGGTATATTTGGACTTTCAGAAGGCTTTCGACAAGGTCCCACACAAGAGATTAATGTGCAAAGTTAAAGCACATGGGATTGGGGGTAGTGTGCTGACATGGATTGAGAACTGGTTGTCAGACAGGAAGCAAAGAGTAGGAGTAAATGGGGACTTTTCAGAATGGCAGGCAGTGACTAGTGGGGTACCGCAAGGTTCTGTGCTGGGGCCCCAGCTGTTTACATTGTACATTAATGATTTAGACGAGGGGATTAAATGTAGTATCTCCAAATTTGCGGATGACACTAAGTTGGGTGGCAGTGTGAGCTGCGAGGAGGATGCTATGAGGCTGCAGAGCGACTTGGATAGGTTAGGTGAGTGGGCAAATGTATGGCAGATGAAGTATAATGTGGATAAATGTGAGGTTATCCACTTTGGTGGTAAAAACAGAGAGACAGACTATTATCTGAATGGTGACAGATTAGAAAAGGGGAGGTGCAAAGAGACCTGGGTGTCATGGTACATCAGTCATTGAAGGTTGGCATGCAGGTACAGCAGGCGGTTAAGAAAGCAAATGGCATGTTGGCCTTCATAGCGAGGGGATTTGAGTACAGGGGCAGGGAGGTGTTGCTACAATTGTACAGGGCCTTGGTGAGGCCACACCTGGAGTATTGTGTACAGTTTTGGTCTCCTAACCTGAGGAAGGACATTCTTGCTATTGAGGGAGTGCAGCGAAGGTTCACCAGACTGATTCCCGGGATGGCGGGACTGACCTATCAAAAAAGACTGGATCAACTGGGCTTGTATTCACTGGAGTTCAGAAGAATGAGAGGGGACCTCATAGAAACGTTTAAAATTCTGACGGGGTTAGACAGGTTAGATGCAGGAAGAATGTTCCCAATGTTGGGGAAGTCCAGAATCAGGGGTCACAGTCTAAGGATAAGGGGGAAGCCATTTAGGACCGAGATGAGGAGGAATTTCTTCACCCAGAGAGTGGTGAACCTGTGGAATTCTCTACCACAGAGAGTTGTTGAGGCCAATTCACTAAATATATTCAAAAAGGAGTTAGATGAAGTCCTTACTACTAGGGGAATCAAGGGGTATGGTGAGAAAGCAGGAATGGGGTACTGAAGTTGCATGTTCAGCCATGAACTCATTGAATGGCGGTGCAGGCCTCCTCCTGCACCTATTTTCTATGTTTCTAGTTCCGCACTGAATTTGGCTAAAAAAGTTAGGGCTGGTGCATTCAGGAGTAAATGTTTTTTTTAATTACGTTAATTATTACTGAACAAGCTCTCTGGCCCTGAAAAAATTAATTTTACAAATGCAGAGTTTAATTTCCTCAAGAAATTTAGTGTTGGAGATTTTTTTTTAAACTTAAACTAAAATATATATTTTTTTACTTTTTCTGTCTCTTATCTCTCTCCCTTAATCCCATCTGCATTTCCCAATTTTCATTTTGCTTTCTGGACCTCATTTAAATCTAATTTATATTTCCTGGTTTGGACTCTGCGATCTCGGTGAGAATACTTCAGTCTGATTGGTTGAAGAGCCTAGCTGTTGCTTGACCTGTTCATAAACTCCACAGATCCCCTTTAGAGGGCACAGGACTAGAAAAGACTCGATTAGAGGAAATCTCCACTGACAAGCCCGCGACAAGCCTGTGGGCAGCATCCAGCGCATTGAACGGTGAGCGCCATTTCTTCGCCGCTGAGAGCAAAATCTGGGCAAATATGTTGTTAGAGGTCATCCTTCAATTAGAACCCCAGAAGTTTACAATGCAGAAAGAGGCCATTAGGCCTATCGTGTTTGTGCTGCCTCTTCCCTAGAGCAATCCAAAACTAATCCCACTAGCTCACTCTCCCCCATAGCCTATATCCTTTGCTTCACATATTTATAGACTCTATCCTAGCCATTCCCTGTGGTAAAGCATTCCATGTTTCAACAATCCTCTGTGAAGAAATTTCTCTAACCATCACTGGTCACTCTGTGATCATTTTAAATTGATGAGACCTTGTCACTGACCCTCCAACCAGGGGAAATAGGCATTCCCCATGCACTCTACCAAAACTCCATTCAGCCGGTGCTCTGGCCAATATTTATCCCCCAATCAACATCACTAAAACAGACTACCCGGTCATTATCATAGTGACTGCACTTCAAAAAGTACTTCATTGGTTGTAAAGCGCTTTGGGACGTCTGGTGCTCGTCGTCAAATGTGCTATTTCAATGCAAGTGTTTCTTTTCTCCTCTTAGCTTGCTTTGCTTCAGTGGAAATAGTTCCAGATACTCAAGTCTCTCTTCATAACTATAGTTTTCCATCTCTGGAAAATAATGACACACCCAAAACTGCACACGCAGCTCTAACTGATCTAACCAATATTTTGTATAAATTTATCATTGCTTCTTTACTCTTGTACTTTGTCCCTATTTATAAAACCCCAAAATCTATGATCCTTTTTCATGGCTTTATCTATTTACACCCACACTTTCAGGGAATTATGCATTTGAACCTTAACGTCAAACTTAAGGTTCATCTACACCCTTCAGAGTCTACCCATTCCTTGTGTTTTTTCTCCCAAACTGTATCACCTCAGCTTGCCCACATTGAATTGCATCTACCACCGGCACTAGCATGTCTTATCTTTGTTGTGGCTCAGTTACTTGCTGGATAAACACTCTCAGCCATCAAAAGAGCAGGGTTCTCTCTGTTTAAGGAACAGCCCTCGCCCACCACAGGTAAATTTCCACAGGAGCTTTAACTTTGTGACCATTGTGCCCTTGTAAATTGGCCCTACTGTTTTCTGTGAATCAGGCTGTCCTTTAATTCTGTAATAGTTAAAAGCTGTGAAACCACAGGGCTTGGGACTACAATGGATATAACTGAATCAAGAATGCAGCAAGACTGGACATTACCTCCCCTCCAACGCTGAACACACCTACTCATGCAGTTAGTCATTTACAGGCTTTAATTTACTAAATGGGTCAGAGTTAACGTTACCCCAGTGGATAGCTGTGGGATGACAACACCATCTTGAGACTCCTAAATATTTATAAATGGATGCCCAGACTCATCAGGAAATTGTGTGTACTGTGGTTTCGTGTACTATTGGCTGACTCAGCAAGCAGAAACCATGATTGATATATTTATTGAGGTGCATCTTCACATAACCGTGATTCCCTGAATAATAAAACGTGCTTGTTTTTCCTAGAATGATTTTCCCTGTACCAAGGGTTTGGCAATTTTGATTTTTTTTTTTCCTTCGTGGAGCTGCAGTCGCTTGCTGTATCCGATTCTGAAATCAGCATTCAGTGGGGGAAGAAGGAAAAGGCTATAACATAGTTCTTTTCAAATGGATATCATTATTTTTTTAAATCCAAACCTGTTTCATCAATTCAAATATTTTAAATTGTATAGACTGCTGATTATAAATACTCAACTTTAACACTATTTGCATTTTGAGTTGAGAGAGAATGGACAGAGTGCTGAGCAGCCCCGTAGAGAGGTAAGATGCAAAATTGAATTACTAATCTCAGTAGCTCTGATGTGGGAGGCATTGTGTGGGGGTCATGTGACTCAGGAAAGGAAGTAACCCAACTGGTTCACTAATGTCCTTTAGGGGAGGAAATCTGCCTTCCTTACCCGGTCTGGCCTATATGTGACTCCAGACCCAAAGCAATGTGGTTGGCTCTTAATTGCCCTCTGAAATGGCCTAGCAAGCCACTCATTTGTACCAAACCGCTGCGACAAAGCCAGCACTTGGGAGTACCTTTACCGGAAGGACTGCAGCAGTTCAAGAAGGCGGCTCACCACCACTTTCTCGAGAGAAGTTCGGAATGGGTGATAAATGCTGGCCTTGCCAGCGCTGCCCACATCCCATGAATGAATAAATTTTTAAAAAGGTGAAAATTGTAGAATCAACCATGGCCATGTTCTTCAACGGCCGTAGGGTTGCAAAGATGTGAGAGCCAGTTGTATGTCAGCTGCGGGAGACGCATGGTTCAGAGAGACCAGAAGTAGTGAAAATGGTTCTCGGAGGGGAGATGAAGAATAAAGAATAACCCTAAAACTTGATTGTGGTGAGCTAGACAATCGAAACGAGAACTATTGCATTCTTTAGGAGAGGGCCACATTCCCCATGTTTAATGAGGAACCGTCTGTGTCTCCTCAGCAACTTTAATATGTACATGTTGTACACTGGAACAAGGACATCGGGTCTAGGCTCGCAGGTTGGAGCTGGACTGTAGATGGCCCTTAATTTCTAACCTGTTACTGTAGCTGAGTGCAGCCCTCCAGGTGTTGGGACCATATGCTGTTGTTGATATAAGATGTCCTTCAGCTGCATTCACACACATTTTGTTTCTTAAAAATAGCCATTGCCCTTAAAACTCATTTAAACTTGCATTTGCGTCACAGTTTCTAAAAGATGAGCTGTAGTAAGCAGAAAGGGATCAGCTGTTAAAATGTCCTCGTGTTGTGTGGAAGAAAGTCGGCAACATCCATAGGAATAGAGAAGTGGTTACGAGGTAAGCGTCTGCATCAATACCAGCTGCCGTTGAGGCTCGAACACATTCTGGGTTTTTTCTATCTGGTTCCCACAGTATATTTTTCTCTGAGTAGGAAGGGTTAGTTCTATAATTTTCTTTTCTTTTAAAACCTTGGGTATGATTGAGTTTCAGATAGAAGATTGAATATTTTCAACCGGTTATGATGAAGTATTTTCTTGCTGAAATTCTTTTTATGGTTATGTAATTTAGACAGTATTGATGTGCATTGTTGTATCTCCCTAGCTGTGTTGCATGTCTTAAACTTACATCTGCACCGCTCTTCTGTGAGTATGATGAGTACCGTAATGGTGGTGGGCAGGGGTTAGTGTATCTATTTCCATGCGATGAGCCAAGGGCTATGAAACATTATACAATAATATGTTGTTGGTTGGACACTAGTCACATTGAATGTTGTGTGGGAAAATCTGGCTCAGTTTATTGAAGTGAAGTCTTGGCAACTGTAGCTGGATTGAATTAGCAGAAGAATTGCTAACTCACTAATAAACAAGCTTATCCATCTCAGCAACTGTTTGGCATTACATTGCCAAATTTAAAGTTGCTTTATATAATAGTGTAATTCATGTTGAAGTCTTGTGGGGACTGCTCAATTTAACCATCAGCTTGGATTTTGAATTTTAATGTCTATTTTGGGTAAACTTTCACAGCAATGCTTATTTTTGTCTTTGTTTTTGAATGTTGCTGTATAGCCTTGGGATTTCTTGAACGATGTGAATTGGGGATTGTTGAACCTGTAAAAATACAAGGTTCTTTTTCCCCAACCACTTGGGTTTTATTTGATGTGCAATTGATTGTCGGGCAGGTCTGTCGTAGAAGCACTGCATGTTGGCAATGGAAAGAGTGAAGCTGTGTAGCGAAAAGTTAAGTTGGTAAAGTGCAATTTCTCAATTTTTAACATTTTGAACACATTTTAGTTTGTATTGTTGGGATTGCTTTTCTGTGTATGTTACCCGAGAACGATCTCCAGATTCACATACCTGGTATTTGCAATCCTGTTGGTTTCTATGGCAGGGTGATAATTTCATGTGCCATTTGTCTTTACAGTAAAAAAAAATGACGTGGTGTCTATCGGATATTTATACTAATCTAGCTTCATGGTGCAAATCTGCAAACAGGAGATTGTGCTTATTTTTCTGCCCATGTCAGAATAAAATCTCTGCATCATCTACATTGGGACAGTGTTTTTCCCCTCAAACCAGCTACAAAGTGTACAGTTGTGTAAATGAGGCTACGCTGTACCTCAATCATGGGAAAATGTTGATCTTAGGATTGTCTTTCACTTTGGAAAAAGAATCAAAGTCTATTCAGTAGCTCTCATAAACCCTTCTGGTAAGTTGAACTGAATGCATGTACAGAAGTTCTGTTGTTTCAAATAGCTCGCGCTTGAACTTATTCCAGACTCCAGGAGATCAGTGCCGTGTGAGAAAGAGGAGACTTTTGTTATCATTCTCACCAGCTGTGTGATTCATTCTCTGATTCTCTCAGGAGAATGAGTGTGTTTTGAATGTACTTGGAGCCCACTAGATAGACACTGAAATGTCAGAGTAATTTGCCAGGCTGCTATTTCTGAAAAGGAAACATCTTATTATTTTGTTTAAAGCATTTAAAACAACATTGTTTTTAAGTGCAGACTGTTCCATCAAATTGATTTCTGTCCTCCATTTTTCCATTTCCCACACTAGTTGTGGCCTTTGTAAGTAACATTGCCAATTAGCACTGAGCTGGGTTGTGCTATGGGCTCATGCTGAACAGGAAGTGGTCTGAGACTGTCTATAAACTTATTTCACATGGTACTCTTACAGCCAGTAAACAGGAAATGTTCATCCAATCAGTCAGGACTGGATTTGTACATGGGTCCCAGAAGTGAAAGGTCAGGACTGGATTTGTGCACAGGTCCCAGAGGTGGAAGGTCAGGACTGGATTTGTACACAGGTCACAGAGGTGGAAGGTCAGGACTGGATTTGTGCACAGGTCACAGTGGTGGAAGGTCAGGACTGGATTTGTGCACAGGTCCCAGAGGTGGAAGGTCAGGACTGGGTTTGTGCACAGGTCCCAGAGGTGGAAGGTCAGGATTGGATTTGTACGCAGGTCACAGAGGTGAAAGGTCAGGACTGGATTTGTGCACCGGTCCCAGAGGTGGAAGGTCAGGACTGGATTTGTACGCAGGTACCAGAGGTGGAAGGTCTATGACTGATCCACTGAGCTGTCTAGTCCCTCTTTAATATCCATGTTATAGTCCGAATGTACCTTGTGGGTTTCTAATTTCTGTGAAATTCAGTCACAGGTTGTGCACCTGAATAAGTTGCGTCTAAATATTCAGATGAAATTAAAGCATGACCTATTTACCACATTTTATTGCAATTTCTCCTACCACAACACTGGAACAGTAGCTTTAATATCTTGAGCTATGGTGTATCCAGTTCAGGTACCTGCATGTGTTTCACTGTGGTCTGATAAATCCACAGTTCCCCATGGACTGGGAAAGGAAAGAAATAAAAAGGTAAAAGACTTGTATTTTGGCATCTTCTGCTAAAATATCCTGAAGTACTTCACATGCAATGAATTACTTTTTAAGTGGAGTGACTATTGGAATGTAGGCCAATCCAGCAGTCAATTTGTAAAGTAAGATTCCAAAAACCACACATGAATGACCAGTTAATCTGTTTTGATGCTGTCGGGTTAGGAAGGAATATTGGCTGGAACATCAGGCGAATTCTGTTCTGTTCTTCAAATGGTTCCATGGAATCTTTAGCATCCACTTGAACTACAGGAAATTGGTTTAATTTCTCATTCAAAGAATGGCATCTCTGACAATACAGCACACCCCAGTACTTCACTGGAGTGTCTGCCTAGATTATGTACTCAAAGCCTGGTGTGAGATATCATAACCTTCTGTCTCTGCCAGCTTCTACCAAACCAACCAAACTGACCTCTCTTGGTTGAGAAAAAGAGCGAAGTCACAATAAGTTAGAAATAGTTGCATTTATATAGCACCTTTCATGACCACCGGACATCCCAAAGTACTTTACAGCAAATTAAGTACTTTTTGAAGTGTATTCACTGTTGTAATGTAGGAAGCATGGCAGCAAATTTGCTCACAGCAAGCTTCCATAAACAGCGATGTGATAATGACCAGATAAACTATTTTAATGATTTGATTGAGGGATAAATATTGACCAGGACACCGGGGATAACTCCCTTGCTCTTCTTCAAAATAGTGCCCTGGGATCGATTACATCCACCTGAGAGGGCAGATGGGGACCTCTGTTTAACATTACATTCAAAAGACTGCATCTCCGACAGTGCAGCGCTCCCTCAGCCTAGATTTTGTGCTCCAGTCTCGAGTGCAACCCACAACCTACCCAGAGTGATTCTCGGCTGCCCTAGTTCACTTCCCATTGGTTGGTTACAGAAGCCTGGGAAAAGATTAACTGCCAACCTTGGTCAGGGAATGCTGAGTGACATGGGATGGCCAAAGAAGGGCACAGAGCAAGATTTTAAATGTAAAAATGACAGTGGAGTACGTAGTGCATCAACCACGCATGCAAGAGGTTGGCTGTGTTGCTGAAACAAATTTGGATTTGAACCCTTGCGTGTATTCGTTACATACAAGGAGGATTCGGTGCAGTATTAAAGACTGTGAGGAGCAGAGTACAAGTATTTAATTCACTATCAAATCATTTAAAGTACTGTATTACTTGTCTACCATTTTATACTGTTGAAGGATTAAGTATTTAAAAGTGTTTCATTTTATTTTTCAATCTACAATCTTTCAATTTCTCCATTGGACAAATGTTAAGCTATAAAAGTTTTTTACTCCCTAAATAAACAATTGGCTGACCTTTGGCTGGCCTGGTCTTCGAGATTGTCCCTGTTGGGCTATTCTAACCTGAATCATTGTAGGTTCCAAGTTTAAGTCACTCTCTCCCTAAGTTTGCGGGGGGGGGGGGGGGTGGTGGGAGAGATGATCAAAAGGCTTTTTAAGGTGGGGACTGTTAGCAAGTGTAGGGTTTTAGGGAGGGAATTCCAGAATGGCAGGAGCAAGATGGCTGAAGGTTCTGCCACTGATTGCGCGGTTCCCTCCGTCCGCTCAATGTAGACTAGAGTTGGAAGAGCAGCAGACGCAGTTAGAAACATTGAGACATTTTATGTACACATGCTATAATGGGGCAACCATACTTAGAGTATAGTACTTAACCGGTCAGCCGAAGTCACTCTCTCGCTGGAGGTTCGCCACAGATCCCTGCCTAGGTACAGACCATCTCCCTATACACCCTTTTTAATCACTGCTGCGTGATCACTAGTATATCTATCCATTATCTGATTAGACAAAAAAAGTTAAAAACAATTCCATATAAGGAACAACTAATGAGTCAAAGTATACCTTTTCAATAACAGTTAATAATCTCAATTGCTAACTAATAAGCAAATATGTTTCTACTTATATTTCATTTACTGAGATGAATTTCTAACTCTGGAACAAACGTATATCTTCCTTTTAGTTGAGCTAACAATTCCATTAAACTGGTCAAGTGCTGCAGGAGTCAGTTTTGGTTCAAACGTTCATTTACCTCCATCTTTGGCCAGCATGTATCGTAGTGCATTGTGGCTTAAAATAATATGCTTTTCAAACAAAAGGTTAGAAGTCTGCACCTCTCAATATACTTAGTTACCTTTTATACGATAACAAAACACAGCCGCACTAGACTAGCAAATTCCATCAAATCACTCAAGTTAGCTGCATGATCCCTGTTGAGACCCTAATTTATCTTTTACATTCTGGTCTATTACATTCTAAAAACTTATTGTCCTTCAAGGGACAGGGTGCCAGTTGAGCTTGACAAGGAATGGGGTGATAGATGAATAAGCAAGACGTGCATTTATATAGAGCCTTTCACGACCACTGGATGTCTCAAAACACTTTACAGCCAATGAAGTACTTTTGGAGTGTAGTCACTGTAATTTGGGAAACGCAACAGCCAACTTGCGCGCGCAACAACTCCCACAAACAGCAATGTGGTAATGACCAGATAAACTGTTTTTGTTATGTTGATTGAGGGATAAATATTGGCCAGGATACCGGGGATAACTCCCCTGCTCTTCAAAATAATGCCATGGGATCTTTTACGTTCACCCGAGGGAGCAGACTTGGTTTAACGTCTCAGCCAAAAGACGGCACTTCCGACAGTGCAGCACTCCCTCAGCATTGCACTGGAGTGTCAGCCTAGATTTTTGTGCTCAAGTCTCTGGAGTGGGACTTGAACCCACAACCTTCTGACTCAGAAGCGAGAGTGCTACTCACTGAGCCACAGGTGACACACATGTATGATTTATTTTTAGATAAGACCAGAATGTTTAAGGATGTGCAATCAGATTAAACTAACTTTCACCTTGTCCCAACATGCCTGGTACACAACATTGGACGTAGATATCTAGGACATTAAGGTTGGCTGGCATGACTGTGTAGGTTCTTGCATCACACTGAAGGCAGATGGCTGTTAATGAAGCCCTTTGACTTCGGATCACAGCTGCTTGGAAGACATTTACCTGGGTGAGAGAGTAAGTGCCCATATATAAAGGAATCAGGCCAGGAGCTCCACACCATGCTGTAGTCAGGAGGATGTTGGCAAAGCATTCATGCACATGAGGTAATCATCTTGCAACTCCTGTCCATCTAGCAAGGACTCAACCCCGCATTTGGTAGTTGTCGACTAATGACTAACTGGTAGTTGCCCTCCTTGGCAGGTGAACATGGTCTCGGATGGTGGAAGATTGGAACTGAGTTAATCCATTATGAAGCAAATTTCGTAATTCAATTCCTAACCCAGTCCGGGTCTGTAACTATTCCAAAGCACTGCTGATAGACCAGTCAGCTTGGCTCATTAATGAGGCCTGAAATGGGTACACCCTGTCACTGGGATTCCTCCCAATTGGCTTGGCTTGACCCATCCACCTCCACGGAGGTGTGTGGGGGACCTGACCCATCCACCTCCATGGCACGAACCTGGTATTGCAGTACTTCCAGGAACGGTGCAGTGGCTCTAGGCCTTTTGGCTAAGAGCATTGGCGCAGAGTGATCCTTGACTGGTGCAGGGTGACCTCTGGCGTTTGACAAAGAATTGTAACGATTGGAACGATTGGACACGAATTTATTTAAAAAAAAAAAAAAAATTGGCTTCAAATGACTGAAATCCGGTGACCTAGTTAGTAGGGTGGTCCTGGCTAGACAAGTAGTAGGAAACTTACCCGGTTCTCTGCGGGTAAGCTACAAGGTTTTAGCTGATGAAACTCGAGCGGCAGCTCTGCACGCACTTGAGGGTCCCTAGGCATTGCTTCTGGTCAACCTGCATCTAAGTTCTGTGGACTTGGTTAAATGGGGCATGGCCCTATGTGGAGAGAGTGTGCACTTCATATTGGTCGCTCGGATCTAAAAAAAATCTATTGGAGTAAAATTTAGTCAACACTTTGAGTGTAAATTAAAAGGCGTGGCACTTTTACATTGCCTTTATACTGTATTTAAACTGAGGAGATGTACTTCTCCCCTTAGTATGTTTTTAAACAGATTTGTGCTTTGGAATAAGAGCATTGTTTCAGGGCACTGCTCTGTAATCATTAGCAGGGTGTGCAAAAGAGCATGCTGCAGTGATGTCATCAAAGAGGAACACTGCAATTTGTGTTCGAACTCTGAGAATGGTTGCTGATTGATCTTAAAAAATAAAAAAAAATTTGGGTGAAGCAGTTCCTCCCGAAATTTATTTTGCTTTGAACACAGCAACAACGGTCTATTCAGAAAGGAATCCAGCAATGTAACGAGAACAGATTGTACTTTTGAGCCCTTTTGATTGCAAAATATATTCAGACAGAGCCCATCCTTGCTCATCCATACGGAAGGAAGCCCTATCGCAACATCCAGATGTTTGCTAAATGTTTCGGTCACCAGGATACATGCGAATGGAAAGTAGATAGTGACTCATCCTGGCCTACTCTCTCGTAGCTAGCTAGAGAAGCATTGGCAAAGGCCTGAATGCCAGTAGGTTGCTGCTTGTCTTTTCTAGCAGTGAATACTATACTTTTACAACTATAGGCTGCACACCCATATAGAATCACGTTCATTCACCGCATTTGATTAAGAAAGAAAGCAGATGGGCCACACACCCATATAGGGTGTGGTTTGTCTGCAGGAAATTGATGGTGTCTCATTCTGTAATGATACAGGAAGCATTTTACCACTACATAGAAGATGGAAAGAGTCAAGAGTTAGTAGATGCTGGAGGTAAAACGTCAGGCTGAGCAGTAAGCAGCTAACAATTGGCAGAAAATGGCTGAAACCTGGGCTGTGTGATGGAGAAGTTGCAGTGGATGATGGGTTTGGCATGAGACACAGTGCAAGATATACAGAGCCAGTTCACCTGGGAGAAGATAAGCGCACCAAACAGCGAAAGAACTATCTGCATTAGGAAAGTCAAGTGTGCACAAAAGTCACACCAAACATTTTTAAGTGGGAGGCCCCCAGATCTGATTATTACCAAGTTAAATTATTTGCCTAATAACATAGATACTTGATTGGACTGCAAGCCTACGGGTTGTGAATCTTTGGAATTCTGTACCCCAGATGGTTGTGGATGCTCAGTCGATGAGTATATTCAAGGCTGAGATCGATAGATTCCTGGGCACTAAGGGAATCAAAGGACATGGGGATAGGACAGGAAAGTGGAGTTGATGCTGAAGTTCAGCCATGATATTGAATGGCAGAGCAGGCTTGAAGGGCTGTATGGCCTACTCCTATTGATATGTTCTTGCATTTTTTATGTAGTATCTCTCGGTCTGAGTGTTATTAAATATAAACAGCTACAAGGGGAAGTACATCAGACAGAGCTTTTCACATATTGTTGGTGCCTCTGAATTTTGTGCTGCTCCCGGGGCTTATTGTTGTTATTGTATATAATGTCTTTGTGATGTTTTGGCGATCTGCACGCACTTGCTGCTCACCAATGCAATGAGACTGATCAGCATTCCTAGCCAGTTTAAAAAGCTATGAATCATCCAACCAGCTTCAGGTGATTCAGACACCAGCTTTGTCCCAAATTGCCATAATCCTACTGAAGGCAAAGCAGATTTATCTACCTGCGCTTAAGATTGGTATTGCTGTTCAAGATCAGATATTGTGCAGTAAACATATTTTTACTCTTGTGATTAAGTAGAGGGTTAATGTTTAAAAATAAAAGTCCGGATCCAAAGTAGTTTTAATTCATATTGAGTTTAAATTTGGGGGGTGGGGAGTGGGACGGGGGGGGGACATGGAGGCTTGTAAATTTGTATTCCTTCCTTATAGTGTTTACATGACTCATTTTTATTCATAGATGCTAATCATGCTCTCCTCATGTTGCCAGATCTGCTGACATCTGAATCTCCTAACTCGATCCTATCCCAGCTCTCTTGGGAATATTAAACTTATCCTAGGCAGGGGGTGAAAGTACTATTTAAATAGTGTTTAAAAACAATCCAAGGGAGTTGAGATTAATTGTATTAAAATATGGAGGCAGCCATATAGAAAGCAGGTGCCAACAGCTTGCACCGTTATCACACCAGTGCACTTTGTCACATGGGCACGTTGATTTTCTTGTTCATAATCCCACATGGGTCATCTGGTGGGCAACCTCATGGGGAGGAAAGGTACTTGGGAGGTTAGAATGCCCAATGCAGAGGTTCCCAGTCTAGGGGGCACAACAAGTTTATCGGGTAGGGCGTGAGGAGGACCAGGCTGGACGAGAAGGAAAGCCACAGATGCACCCTCACCTAGTCAAAAGTCTGTGAATTTCTTTACATTTTAAATAAACTGAGCAAATTTAAGTTGAAATTCAAAGAAAATGTATGCACTATGCAGACTCGCATAGTGTGATCTCCGTGCAGCATGGAATGTTTGAATTCCCGCTGGTTTCTAGAAGTGGAAAATGGACCAATCCGAGCTCCTTCAGGTGCACAGTTCCGAGTGTTTTATATATTGGCGCTTCTGAATCTTGTGCTGCTCATAGGACCTATTGTACATGATGTTACTATGCAGCGTGCTATAAAACTGATGTGACTGGGACATTTGGTGTTCGATAATTGTGAAGGAATGGAATGTTTTTTGAAGCGTAAAGTTGAGGTTGTTGATCCTGTGTAAGGAACGAGTAGAGCAGGGCAAAAGAACAATTGGAAAAACGGCCTTCCTTTCGTGGACTTGGGATTTGCATTTACTGGTTTATCAAAAATTGTCAACCGTAATATGTTGTTTCGCCGGATAGCATATAACCAAGCAAACTAAAACGCCACTTGGAGACCAAACGTCGTGTCCTCAAGATAAACCACGAGATGTTTTCAAACAAAATCTCTTTCAAGTGAAAGGGCAGATGAAGGTAATCAAAGAAGTTCAATGGCTGCCTCGTGGTAACGTTTTGGCAAGTATCTGCAAACTTAGGGATGAGTGCTGCATGTTTTTGATTTGACTCTGAATCACCATTTCACTTCCACGACCAGCACTGCCAAGTTTTACTGGGCTTTTTGGCCAATATATTTGACAGGCTCAATGAACTCTGCTTCTTTGCAAGGTAAGAACTGTAACGTTGACATCATGCACAAAAAAGTACAAAGCTTTGCCAAAAATGTTTGGTAGAAAGTTGCTATGTTCTGTAAGACATAGGGCCCAAGTTTCCACATGATTCGCGCCTGATTTTTAGGAGCAACTGGTGGAGAACGGACTATTTTAGAAATCGCAATTCTCCACATTTTTTTTTCTGCAGTTCTAGTCAGGTAGAACAGTTCTAGTTTAGAACAGAATTTTTTCTTCAAAAGGGGGCGTGTCCGGCCACTGACGCCTGATTTGAAAGTTTCCACAGTGAAAATGTACTCCAAACTAAAGTAGAATGGAGCCAGTGAAGATTTTTGTAGAACTGAAAAAAACTGTTCTACACATTAAAAAATCAGGCGCAGGTTACAAATTAGGCGTCCAGAACGAGGTGGGGGGAAGGGAACTCATTAAATTCGACAATAAATCCTTATTTATACTTCTACAAATATTATACAAATAAATCCAACCTGAATAAACATTTATAAGCCAAGAAAAGATTAAATAAACCCTCAGCCAGGGAGAATTCTGCAGCCGTTCGTGCCGGAGAGAGGGAGAGAGAGAGAGAGAGGAGAGAGGAGAGAGGGGGGGGTCGGGTCTCGGGTCGGGGAGCGGGTGTCGGGTCAGTGGGGGTGAGCGGGTCTCGGTGGGGGGGGGGGGGTCAGGTGTCGGGGGGGGGGGGAAGCGGGTGTCGGGTCTGGTCCGCCGGGGGGGGGGGGGGGGGGTAGCGAGTGTCGGGTCTGGTGGGGGGGAGCAGGAGCTGGCCGTGGGAGGAGCCTCATTCACGCAGCCCCAGCGAGACCATTCAGCCAGGGCTAGGGGCTGCGTGCTTCGGGCCCCTCCCACACAGTTCGGCGCCTGGAGCTACTGCACTTGCGTGCCGACTGTAGCGCGCATGTGCAGAGGTCCCGGCACTGTTTTCAGCGCAGGGACCTGGCTCCGCCCCCCCCCACAGCTCGTGCTGGCTGCGCCGAGGGCCAGAGGACCAGCAAGTAGGTGGAGAATACCGAGGATTTTTTTAGGCGCGAAAAACGAGCGCCCAGCTCGGAGGGGCGCCCGTTTTTTTTCTTGTGGAAACTTGGGCCCAATGTATCTATGTTTCTGACATTGTTTTTTTGTTATTATGGACACTGCAAAATGTCGGTCAAGATATAAATCTGGAGGATTTGTCTCGGCTTTGCAAATAATTCAATGAATGAAAGCAAGACAAATGAATTGTAGAGTTTAGCAGGCTTCGAAATTCATTTTCAGAGGACTTTGTAACAAAGACCAAGAGTCCCATGAGTCTAAAAGAGAATTTGATAGACTGCGTTGGTGACTCTGTTTTGACGGACAATTTTAAAGTCATGCCTCTTAATCTCTCAATTCAAAGAGTTCCCTGAGTTGTTCCAAAAATCCATTGAGATACTTGTCTACTTTGCCTCAATGTATCTGTGTGAAGTGAGTTATTCTTTCCTTAATTATATCAAAAAGAAAGTATAGAAGCCGCTTGACTGTAGAGACTGATTTACATTTGGAACTCTCCAAAATTAACAGAGATTCCAGATAGGCTCATCCGACTCACGAAGATAAGGGTGTCATAAGGTGTTCTTTTATGTTCAAATTTATTCAGTTGCATACTGCTGGTACTGTACTATTTCTGTCTTAAGCAATATGTTACATCAGCCGAGAAAATATAATCCTCTTATTCTCTGCAAAAATACAGGGATGAAGTTGATCTTCGCTAGTAGTGCGAAACAGGCTCATTGTAAATCAGCAGCCCGATAATACACCACATCTAATTTCCTTTGCCATTCATTTCAATGGAAGAGAAAATCATGCATGGTGTAAAATAGGTTGCCACCAATAGTAAATTGAAGTATGGAATGGTGTGAAAGTTCACCTTTCATTCATGTGATTCGCTGACCAGGTGATGCCAGTAGTGTGATGTCATTTCACAGCCATCTGCATTTATCGATCTGCAGACTGGATTCTAATACCCGAGGTGTGCTACAGTGTAATCGGGGTAGAGTTTGGACTGTATCTTGGTTTGGGGAGATCAATATCTCTCTATTCCAGGTCTGAGGTTAAATGATGCTTTAATTTACTTTAAAATTAAATGGATCATACCAGATGCTGTGAGGTATTGACTTCCTCAAAACTTTAACTATGTTTTGTCACAAGGCTATTTTTTAGCAGATGTATGCCCATATGCTGTGGGAAAATTGGGTGAGGTTCAGGGTTTTATTGCTCTTCTGAAAGTTATAGCTCAGAACCCTGGTTTTTTAATAAATGTGGTTAAGGTCAGTCATGGGATAAAGATATTCTAGCTGCTGCATCAGTTTAAGTATTTTCAATTGTTATGGGGTTTTGTACATTTCAATATCTACTTGCCTTTATGCGACACATTTGCAGAGTGATACTTGAAGTGTGACAGGAAATATACGCTGGATATACCACTTTTATCATATTACTAGCAGATCTTCCATTGAGTTGCACAAGGCGAGTTACAGAAGATGTGACCAACAAACTGAGAAATGTTACAAGAAGCAAGTGTGACACTTGGAGGATCTGCGAGCTATATAAGTAATATATTACTAGTCAATCTCCTGTGGCATTGCGCCCCGTGTAGTCTGCAGGTGAAGCAGGGTTAGAGGCAACATTCCCAGTCTGGAGGTCCCGCGTAGACCGCTCACTGTCTTTTCAATGGAAATAACTGCATGTGCACCAAATTCTGAATGGGCCGCGCAGCCAGTTAAAGAGAGCACACACAAAAAATTACAGTGAACATTGGTTAGAGGGCAGGGGATAATTGGGCCAAGGTGTGCAGATGTCAGTCATCATTTTAAAGTCATACATTCTATCTTATTCTATTTCCATTATAATTATTTTATAATATATAATGGAAATATAAAGAAGGCCTGGTGTGTCCAAGATGTAGCCCATTGTCATTCCTCTTTGCATGCTTGAGCTCACAAGTGTCTTCTGCCGGCTTCGGCTTTTTGATTTCCTGACCCTGGAGGTTTGGAAAGGCCTGCTTCTTTATTGGATAGTTTAGACTAATCAAGGAACAGCTTTTATTTTTTTGGCCACGGGTTCAAAAAGCTTCTCATCCCTTCGGAAGCTTCAGGGAGCAGATATCGGTAGGGCTTGAGAGGTGGCGATGGAAGTGGGCTGCACTGGAACAAAGCAGACCAGGTGATGGATGACAGCGGCAGAGAGAACCAGACCTTGCTGGGAAGTAGAGATTACCAGCGGAAGCTGGGATATAGTGTACAATGAGACCCGCCAAGAAAAGGGGAAACAAGGCCCAGGCCGGCAATTCTGCCTGGAAATTCCTGTATGTGTTTTTTTTTTATGAATGGGTGATTTCTTTTTACATTTGGGTGTATGTGTTTTTTATTTATTACTGAGTATCAATGAGAGCACTGCACACCGTGTTACCAACAGCTACAAATCCTATGATTTGTGGAAGTAATTTATTTAAATGGTTGTGAGTCATGCTCCAGTTAATGTGAAAACGTGTTTATTGAAAAATAGTGATTGTATTAGATTTGATATTTAATCGCGATTTTGCCTGATGCAAAAACATGTTAATCTTATGATCTACTCACTTGTTGCGGCATGTGGTACTGGTCCAGCCTCCGCTCCAAAAGGTTGAACACCCCTGCCTTAAATGAACATGTAAGTTACGCACAGCTTAGAAGCTTAATACATTGTTTATTATCTGGCATAATGCTCCTGTCCTTCTAAAAAATGACCTATCCTCCACCATATCATGAACAAGCTCCAGAGATGCACTACATGCATTAATGTTTGACATTCTATTTCTATGATGCTCTTAATTCATCACCTCACTTTGCTTCCACTAGCACCACCACCTGTAACAGACCTGTAGCCGTTAGCACTGCACTCTATATAGTTAAAAATAGTCTTTCCATACAGACAACCCAAGTTTGGAAGAGTGAATTCTATAATTATGCTACACAAAAACAGAAAATGGTGGAAACACTCAGCAGGCCAGGCAGCATCCGTGGTGAGAGCAAGAGTTAACGTTTCAGGTCAGAGACCCTTTGTACGCAGTACAAAAATTTACAGTGCCCACATTATCCTTTGAGATCCTAGTGAGGACACTATCTTAGGCACACGTGTTATCTGCCATGACTTATTTCTCTCTCAATTTCCAGGTGCGTGATGATTCCGGTAACAGAACTACGATATTTTGCTGATACCCAGCCTGCCTACCGCATCTTGAAGCCATGGTGGGACGTGTTTACGGACTACATCTCCATCGTAATGCTTATGATAGCAGTGTTTGGTGGCACACTGCAGGTCACACAAGACAAAATGATTTGTTTGCCCTGCAAGTGGGTTATGAACAATACGTGCGTTGAGCCGCTACCCACCGAGTTGCCAACCGCCGAATACCCAAATGCATCCCTCCCGCCATCTTCAGTCCTTCCGCCATTTTCCAATGAACCGACGGGTATCCAGTATGACTTGGACCGGCACCAGTACAACTATGTGGATGCGGTGTGCTATGAGAATAAACTTCACTGGTTTGCAAAATACTTTCCATATCTTGTACTTCTGCACACGCTGGTGTTCTTGGTGTGCAGCAATTTCTGGTTCAAATATCCTCGGACCAGCTCAAAGCTGGAACATTTTGTGTCCATCCTTCTGAAATGCTTTGACTCGCCATGGACAACGCGGGCGCTATCTGAAACCGTGGTGGAGGAGAGTGACCCAAAACAGTCATTTGTTAAAATGAATGGCTCAATGGCAAAGAAATCCTCCTCGGTGAGTGAGGATGTGGAGGCCAGTGTACCCATGCTGCAAAGAACAAAATCTCGCATCGAGCAGGGAATAGTTGATCGCTCAGAAACGGGCGTCCTGGATAAGAAGGAGGGTGAGCAAGCTAAAGCTCTGTTTGAAAAAGTAAAGAAATTCCGTACCCATGTCGAGGAAGGGGATATCGTTTATCAACTCTACATGAGACAGACTATTATCAAAGTAATCAAATTTGCTCTTATTATTAGTTACTCACTTTATTATATTGCTGATATCAAATTTGATGTGTCCTGTATAGTAGACATTCAGAACCTCACTGGGTACCGTGTGTACCAGTGTGCTCATCCATTAGCTACACTGTTCAAGATCCTTGCATCCTTTTACATTAGTTTAGTGATTGTCTATGGACTCATTTGCATGTACACACTCTGGTGGATGCTACGGCGTTCTCTGAAAAAGTATTCATTCGAGTCCATTCGGGAGGAGAGCAGCTACAGCGACATTCCTGATGTCAAGAATGATTTTGCTTTCATGTTGCACTTGATTGATCAGTACGATCCGTTGTACTCGAAACGTTTTGCCGTCTTTCTGTCCGAGGTCAGCGAGAACAAATTGCGGCAGCTCAATCTGAATAATGAATGGACCCTGGAGAAACTCCGGCAGAGGATCATGAAAAACTCTCAGGACAAACTGGAGCTCCACCTCTTCATGCTGAGTGGAATCCCAGACACCATCTTTGACCTGACTGAGCTAGAAGTGCTCAAACTGGAGATGATCCTGGATGTCACCATTCCTCCGATCATTGCCCAACTTACCAACCTCAAAGAACTCTGGTTGTACCACACGCCAGCAAAGATTGAGGCACCAGCTCTTGCCTTCTTACGAGAGCACCTGAAGTCACTACATATTAAGTTTACAGACATCAAAGAGATCCCTCTATGGATCTACAGCCTGAAGAACCTTGAAGAGCTTCACCTAACTGGGAATCTGAGTGCGGAGAACAATCGCTACATTGTGATTGACGGCTTGCGGGAACTCAAATGCCTCAAAGTTTTGAGGTTGAAGAGCAACCTGACAAAGCTGCCACAGGTCGTCACGGATGTTGGAGTCCATCTGCAGAAGCTGTCCATCAACAATGAGGGCACCAAGCTTATGGTCCTCAATAGTCTAAAGAAGATGGTTAATCTGACCGAATTGGAGTTGATCCGTTGTGACCTGGAGCGAATACCACACTCGATCTTCAGTCTCCATAACTTGCAGGAGATCGATCTCAAAGACAACAACTTAAAGACAATCGAGGAAATAATCAGCTTCCAGCACCTACGGCGCCTAGTCTGCCTTAAGCTGTGGTATAACCACATTGCCTATATCCCCATTCAGATTGGCACTTTGACAAACATGGAAAGGCTTTACCTGAACCGCAACAAAATTGAAAAGATTCCCGCTCAGCTCTTCTATTGCCGCAAGTTGCGGTACTTGGATTTGAGTCATAATAACCTGACCTCCATACCACAGGACATTGGATTCCTTCAGAATCTGCAGTATTTCGCTGTCACTGCGAACAGGGTGAGTGTGTGCATTCAAACGTCAGCAATTAATGTATATGCACTATTCAGCTACATTTACATCTATTTGCCCCCTTGTGCCCATTGTTAGTGCTTTATTTTAATCAGCAGGGTAGGACAGTCTAAACATCTTTGTGGACTTCATTAATATTACTGCTTGCCTACCCCATGAAGAGGTATGCTAAGTAGTCCCGCCCTCCACTTGGTTGAGACTGGCAAAACTCTGAGGGAAGCTTGAGTATAACCTCTTGTGTAATGACTGGGATTTGATCACTGAAGCCCTCTAGTTTTGACATCTGACACAAGTATGTTTTATGTCTGCAGTATTTTGCTTTTGATTAACTTTTTAACCTTTCCAGTTTCCTGTTTTTTTTTCCCCCCATTACTTTTTTTTTCCTCCCACAAGTCTGAACTTAATTAGTCCAAGTATGCTGTAAGGGCAGAAAGTTGAGGCTTTATGGGTGTCTCCTCTGAGGCATCCATTAGCTGTTCTGCACTAGTTACTCAATCCTTGAAGCAGTGGCTGCCAGATCTTTGCTAGATTATTGTAGATAGCAGTTACACCAATGATTACACTATTTCGGCTTTGCCTTTACTTTTACAAAGCTGGAAGCCTTTTTAAGATACGGCCGTGACCGGTTTTTGCCCATGCTGAGTGTAAAGTCATTTTTTTTTAATTTTGTTTCTCAAACTAATTTGGTTAACATTTCAATATATCATATTAAACCTTCCCACAAAGAGAGTTAATATTGTTAGGAAGCAGATACACACTAGTCCTGCTCCACTCTCACCAGCAGAGAGATAAAATAAAGCCTGACTACTAATCTTTCCTAAAATAAAATGAGGATTAGAAGCAACTACTTGCAAAACTGAGAAATATTTTTAAGATTTTTTTGTAAATAAATCTCCAAGTTCCTCAGTGCAAATCCCACCATTGATGAGCTCACAGTGAAGTGGAGATGTGTGCTATACAAATGGACCTACTACTTAATAAAAATACTACTTTCTACTGTATTCAGTTTGTACATATTCTGTGCATGCATACAGTTCATGGAGCCAAACATAGACTATAATGTGCAAGTGATTTGCCGGGAGCCCCTTTATGAAGAAATGGTGTTTAATCCTTTTGCAGTTTAATTGTGTGTGTCTTCTGTTCTGTAGCCAGTGTGAAAATTACTTCCTCCAAATTTCTAATATTGTGTAATATGAGAGAATACTTGGAGAGTTTAGGAAAAAATCTTTGGTATTTTCTGAATAAACAAGCTCTTTTTTTTTTAAACATGTTACTTCAGTCCAACAAGTGCATCAGTTAAAATATTTGACATTTTTGTTATTTTTCTCTTTCTTTCCACCCCCCCCCCCACCAAATATCTTGCAGATTGAAACCCTGCCACCTGAACTCTTCCAGTGTCGTAAGTTCCGGACCCTAAACCTGGGGAATAACTGCCTGCTATCGCTGCCGTCACGGGTCGGCGAGCTGACAAGTTTGACGCAGTTGGAGCTTCGCGGAAACAGACTAGAGTGTCTCCCCGTGGAGCTCGGCGAATGTCGCCTCCTCAAACGGAGTGGCCTCGTGGTGGAGGACGATCTCTTCAATACGCTCCCGTCCGAGGTCAAGGAGCAACTGTGGCGAGCGGACAAGGAACAAGCCTGAATTTTATTTATATTGTACGGGGGGAAAAAGGAAAAAAAAAATCTTGCCAAGTTTTCAGCAGATTTTTGCAGCCTGCTGTACTGGAATGATGAGCAGATCTCCTGTTCTGAGCTGTTTGTATGATGGAAATGTGTCTGATTTTCTGTCCCTGGGACTGGTGCTCTCCATGGGGAACAGAGTGATCGACAGAATGGAATGCCTGCCAGTAACTTAACAGAATCACTTAAAGAAATAGCTGGTTTAAATATCTTAACACAATTAGTATTTCTGCTTTAATGAATCACAAAAAAGCTAACACGTTTGTAGCCATGACATGTCAACAGACTGATATTGCCAATGCCTTGTTATTTATTTAGCTGGTACTGTATTAGGGACCGGTACTGTGTCTGCCCTGAGCAGGCAATACAATCCTTGCATGAAACAAGCGGTGATATTTTTTTTTTTAATGAAGTCCCTTTTGATCGTCTTAGGCCAAAAAAATTCTAGTTCCTCATCAAGCGGATTTTTTTTTTGTTTAGCATGATGATTAAGCTGAACTCTCATCCTTGCCACCATTCCCTTTCAAATGGAGCAAATCACTACATATTATTCCTGAGTCATGTTGTCAAAACAGTTAAGGAGAGGGTGGGGAATTTCCGTGGAGGCCTGTTTTGCAGATGTAGGCAGTATTCCGAGAGGAGTGAATATTGAGTTTTGGGGACTGGCTGGATGTGTTTTTTGTAAAACTGTTTATAGACTAACGGCTAGTTTCTTTTTAAGTTTCAATTTAATTACGTTGTTTGGGGCGCAAAAAAGTTCCTGAGAACAAAACCTATCTTCCATGATATATGTAACTGTTCTTCAAAAATAATTCTGATTATAGCAGTGAAGATAAAGTATACGTGAGAAATGTTCCTCTGCTCCTCATATTTGAAGGAAGAGGCAAATCAAATTCTAACTTTTACCATAAGTTTACAGCCATTTAACTTAGTGGGTAAATGCAGCATGGGGCAGACCCACAAGGTCCCAGGTTCATTATTTGGTTTGTGTGGCGTTAGTGGATCTCTGCACCCTAGGTAAGGAAGATGAAAAATCAGCTGGGGTGGTGCAGGAGGGGGAACTGAGGGTTCCTGCTCCTGCTTACTATCCAGCGACCCCACCTGGAAAGGCATCTGTGTGAACCTTCTGTTAAAGACGGAATCGGGCTTGGTTGAGATGCCTTTGTTGTATAGCCTGTTGTCATTGTGTAAGCTCACGTATGAAGAATGGTCATTTGGAGGGTATCCAGAACATTGTACCCTAGCATTTGGAGAGGGTGGTGAATTGAAATGGAAAAGTTCATTTCAAGATTAATTTTTTTGATGTTTTTCTGTATGAAATGTTCCCCTCATCGTAGCATACTGTATTTTTTTGGTATGTTCTGTACACTCTCCCATGGTTAACCGTCTAACCCTACTGTTGATGCACCTGCATGCTGCGCTGTGGCTGTTTGCTCATGAGAATTGCCCCTGCTAGCTGGCTTCTGACCAGTTCCACCATTTAATCCTAGGCTAAAGTTATGTTGTCTCCTCTTTATCAGTTCTCTTCTATCCAAACCAGTTTCTGTCTTTTAACTGTCCTGGTCTTGCTGCTATATATTTGTTTAGATCAGCCATCTGATTCCACCAGTGTGTTCTGTTGGTTTTCCTGCTCTGTATCCGACAATTCCCTTGCACCTCCCTACTCTCTGCCCTCATCCCATCAGAAACAGAACAATGAAACGAGAGAGAGAACATATCAGCAATTTGAAAAAGTTTAACAAAATGATAGTGAGACTAGGACAGGAGAGGGATTGAGAAACAAGGAGAGACGGTAAAGGCAGATAGGGAACAAAGAACCATTTTTTTCCTTCAGGTAATATGCAACAGGCCAGTCAGCAGCTGAGAGAAAGATGGGATTACAGTTTGGGTGGGACCCACATAAACCTAACTTTGTCTTTTAAATGCTGATTGGTCTTTTGTGCTTTTCTAGTATTTTCTGTTTCTATTACAAACATTCATACTTACCTTTTTTCTTCTTCCCAATTCATTTTGACTGTTAGCACTATGTTGGTTGGTACTTCAATCATTGATAATACACAGAATTTTAAGTGTTCTGTGTACCATAATTTTGGGGAGAAATGGTATTTGGAGAGCTAGGTGGCTTTGGGTTAGACACAGGCCTGTCACCTATGGTATCTAGGTTCAAATCCAGCCCAGACTGAGGGGACCAAAGTTCCTTGGATAGTTCCTAGTGGGCATGGGCCTACTTTTAATTAAGTACTAATTGGCAATGTCTCACAGATAAGCATGGGTTGGAAAAAATGTCACATTGTTGCAGTCGTGTTTTACTGAGTTGCATTGTAGGGGCAGAGTCGAAGGAGCTTTACTGTGCATCAAACTATGCCTGACCTGTGAGAACTTGATACTGACACTGGGTGGCAAAAATGTACAGTGTTATGGCCCCCAGCACTAATATTCCCCATCCGGGGTGGTGGTGGGGGGGGGGGGGGCGGTATTCTTCAAGGTCATTGCCTCTGTTCTAATGTTTTCCGAAGCAAATGTATGTGCTAAGCTCTTTTTGTTGATGTTCAAATTACTGAAACTGTTGCAACAATCCCCATTTACTCACTAAGAATAAAATAGTTGTTGCAGTACGCTTTTAACAGAACCGGCTTGCTTCGTACATTAATTGGATGTATAACATTTCATTATTTTTCAATTGTAAATTGATGCTTCCGAAATGAATATGCCTCAAGCTAGTAGCAACACTTTTCTCAGCTTTGTTATTTTGACTGACCTATTAAATGTGTAAGTGACTGTAATTACTCTGGTTTGCTTACACACTTAATCAAAGCAGTAGAAAGTATTATCTAATGCTGTGAAATAGGTTTTATTCACAGTCTCCGTGTTGGAAACTAGCTTTTAATTTTATTTCTCTTTAAAATGTAACCAGAAATGTTGTTAATTTCATGTCTTAACAGGCCTATTTTAAAGCTGCTGTGTTTTCCAATGGTCAGCATCTCAGTTGGGATGTCGTGAGATATCTCAATAATAAACCTATCTTTTTTGAATTTACCTCTTGTCAGAATGGTAAAATCTGGCATTTTTACCTACATAAGTTGAATTGCTAGGAATAAATTGCAAGATTATTCATATTCTGCAGTATTGTAATTATTGTGTTTTTTATTTGGACCACGATGCTGCTTTCGAAAGTGAAGTGATTAATTATTTGCATGTGCTTCAATACTGGCTTTTCTCTTTCTTTCTATCTTTCTCTTTGTCTTGTCTGTCTCTCTGTGTCTCTCATGACAAGAGACTTCAGTTTCTGTAATGGCGATCTGATTTTGCATCACAGTTGGGCGCCTAAAGTTGTTCAGCATTCACAATCAACTAATCACCTCTGCAGTCGGAATAAACCAAATGGGCATTATACAGATATACAGAGAAAAAAAATAATTGTGGCATTCCTCCACGTAGAAGCACGTGCGCAAAAGCAAGCAGCCAGTGACCTTTATATACTGAATCTGATTTTTTTTTTAAAACAAGATCAGTTTAAAAAAAAAAGGTTTACTTTGTGGTGGCTAATAAGCTCCCAGGCCAAAATCTTAAGAAATTGTGTGTTGACTCTACTCCTTTTTTGAAGTAAATGAATGGGTCTTCTGCGTGTTCATAAATTTAAAATGACGAATAATCTGCCTCCCTCACCTACCCTTCCTTCTTACAACTAAATTTGTGTTAGTCACCTGTCCGTCGCCATTGAACTAGAAAGAATAAGCATCAAGAATGTACAAAATATGCAATATCAATCGATATAAATATTACAAATATCTATTATAACAACTATATGTAAGTCTTAAGTCAAATTATATTAATTGTATAAAATTAGATGTAAATGTGATTTTCGCTACAATCTCTTAATGATTCCCGCTCTAAAGTATGGAAACTCACCATTTACCTTAGTGTTTGATATATATTACTGCACATTGCTGCTGCTCTAACTTCTAATGTCTTACTTTCTGGTGTTGCTGCTTGTCTGCCGCATATACTCGCGTATCAGGTGACGTGAATAAGATGACTCCCCTCCTCCCTCTCCACTTAAATTTACAGCCAAAAGTATCTGGCGGAAGAAATTATTAACCAGCCTTTAACTTATAGGCTAAGATATTCGCCACCATTGGTCAAGTTTACAGGCAATTCCCTCTTTAAAGAAAAAGCTTGCATTTATATAGTGCCTTACTATCTCAAGATGGCCGAAGGAGCTTTACGACCACTGGAATTACTTTTCAAATAAAGTCTGGCAAATGCAGAAGCCAATTTGTGCCCAGCAAGGATATACAAACAGTAAATGAATGCATGTCGAGACAATGGGCGGAACTTTGAACTTCAGGGGCGTGAAACAGGCGATAGCGGATCAGCCGTCCATTATACAACCCCCGACCCTTATTTTTCCCCTTCTATTTACTTTAAATTATATAATTGTAAAATTAGACAAAAGTGATTTTCTCTGAAATCTCTCTCTAATCTCATGATCCTCTCGTGTGTATAAACTCACTCTTTACCTCAAGTGTTTCATGCATATTACTGCAAATTGTTGCTGCTCTGACTTCTAATGTTTTATTTGCTGGGAGGGAGACATGTTGGCTAAATGAACGAGAACGGCCTGCTTTTTTTCCCCATCATGCCATGAGATATTTTTTTGTCAACCTGAACAGTGTCCACTGGATGATGGGCTCAAGTCCATCGTGGACCTGAACCCACAATCTCTAACTAAGCCAGACTGTTACTTTTTTCTCTTTACTAGTGATTGATTGTGATTTTTTTTTTTTGCTGTTCCATACAAGATGCAGCACCTGACCCCAGTCTCTTACCCTGGCGTTCCATGCTGCAATGGAATTAGCTGCTGGTGGCAAGATCATTTTGGTGATTGATCAGCTGATCTGCAGGTATTTTTTGTTGCCCGTAGGATTGAGTCAGGAACCGAATGAGAGTGGGCCCAAGTTGGATGTAGAGACTGTGCCGTCTCTAGTATTTGGGATGGGTTGAGCAGATTGTGGTGGGAATTTTTTGTTAAAACAGGCAAGAATGTGAGAAAAAAAATTAAAAATAGAAAGCTTAAAAACACAAAATAAAAAAAGTGCCCTTGTGTGGATCTGATTGTCCACGCGGTACATATGTACCAATCAGAACCCCATTACATTATTAGACCTATAGTGTTATTTTGTATAGTTTGTTGCTAATCTTGTAAAATTAATTGCAGAGGGCTACTTTGGTGTGGGATGACTTCAATCACCTGAGTTGTAAGAAAAGTGATGATCAAACAAGAAAAAACGTACACTGTGGCGATATGAAGGAAGCATAGTCTCCCATATTTCAGTTGACAACTTTGTTGAGTTAAATGTTGACTTTCACTGCGCTGCTACGCAAACTGAGAATGATGAGATGACACACAATAGTGAAGAGGTACAATAGTTGCTGCTTGAGGTAAGAATATATGATTAACCAAAAATGGTGCTTCCACAGTGGTCACTTATTGAAAACGACCAGTTTCCTAATTAAATCCTGTCATTCCTCACTTCTAACACTGCAACAGCATATTAATAGAACACATTTTTCTTGCTTTTCCGTGTAAATTATATTTTTTCTGAGATCTGCGTGTTTTCATATACTCGCTAATTTGTCAAATTATATTCTTAGCAAGGCCAGTGGGAACACTGGAGTAATTTAGATAGAAATTGCAGGGCTTTTTAAGTGGAAATTTGAGCTCTAGATTTCTTTCTTTAATTGAACTCCAGTTTTGGTTTTCTGTCCGTACTGAGTTAAGCGATCTCAGCCAGGCTGGCAGTATACATACCACATTTGGTCACTCCCTGGGCTCGGGAGGGGAAAGTATCAACCCAGGCTCCTGCTCCCGGCCATATCAAGTGCGTCCAGCCAGAAAATAAATGTGAGGAAGTTGGGTGAGAACCGGGTTGGATTTGGCTGGTTGCCTCTGTCGTACAAGCAAATAGGTCTCCTGTACTTGTTCAGGCTCGTATGCAAAATGGTCACTTGGCTGAGGTACTGGAAGGCTGCCAGCAGCTGAGCAGTTCTACTTCCACAGGGAGATGACTGGCATTTGAGGTGGAGCTGGTGCCCAAATAAGGACATTGTGTATGTATATTTTTAAATTTAAAGTGTGGCCATAAGTGAGCTATACAGCACCTCAGTTGGTAGGAGCAGAGAACCAAATTATTTGCAGTAATATGGAAAGGATGTATGTGCACATATATAGAAATGATTTTAAACTGATTTTCTTATTTCACTTACCAACTTTCTTCCCTCACCATTTCTCTTTGCTGGCATTTGGTTCCGCAATGATGCACCCATCCTCTGGTACATTGCCCAGGTACATAAGAATTAGGAACAGGAGTAGGCCATCTAGCTCCTCGAGCCTGCTCCGCCATTCAACAAGATCATGGCTGCTCTGGCCGTGGACTCAGCTCCACTTACCCGCCCGCTCCCCGTAACCCTTAATTCCCTTATTAGTTAAAAATCTATCTATCTGCGACTTGAATACATTCAATGAGCTAGCCTCAACTGCTTCCTTGGGCAGAGAATTCCACAGATTCACAACCCTCCGGGAGAAGAAATTCCTTCTCAACTCGGTTTTAAATTGGCTCCCCCGTATTTTGAGGCTGTGCCCCCTAGTTCTAGTCTCCCCGACCAGTGGAAACAACCTCTCTGCCTCTATCTTGTCTATCCCTTTCATTATTTTAAATGTTTCTATAAGATCACCCCTCATCCTTCTGAACTCCAACGAGTAAAGACCCAGGCTACTCAATCTATCATCATAAGGTAACCCCCTCATCTCCGGAATCAACCTAGTGAATCGTCTCTGTACCCCCTCCAAAGCCAGTATATCCTTCCTTAAGTAAGGTGACCAAAACTGCACGCAGTACTCCAGGTGCGGCCTCACCAATACCCTATACAGTTGCAGAAGGACCTCCCTGTTTTTGTACTCCATCCCTCTCGCAATGAAGGCCAACATTCCATTCGCCTTCCTGATTACCTGCTGCACCTGCAAACTAACTTTTTGGGATTCATGCACAAGGACCCCCAGGTCCCTCTGCACCGCAGCATGTTGTAATTTCTCCCCATTCAAATAGTATTCCCTTTTTTTGTTTTTTTTCCCCCAAGGTGGATGACCTCACTTTCCGACATTGTATTCCATCTGCCAAACCTTAGCCCATTCGCTTAACCTATCTAAATCTCTTTGCAGCCTCTCTGTGTCCTCTACACAACCCGCTTTCCCACTAATCTTTGTGTCATCTGCAAATATTTTTACACTACACTCTGTCCCCTCTTCCAGGTCATCTATGTATATTGTAAACAGTTGTGGTCCCAGCACCGATCCCTGTGGCACACCACTAACCACCGATTTCCAACCTGAAAAGGACCCATTTATCCCGACTCTCTGCTTTCTGTTAGCCAGCCAATTCTCGATCCATGCTAATACATTTCCACTGACCCCGCGTACCTTTATCTTCTGCAGTAACCTTTTGTGTGGCACCTTATTGAATGCCTTTTGAAAATCTAAATACACCACATCCATCGGTACACCTCTATCCACCATGCTCATTATATCCTCAAAGAATTCCAGTAAATTATTCCAGTAAGATAGCCATTTAAAAAAAAATTGTTCTCTAGATGTAGAAATGCTGACATGGCTGCATTTATTACCCATTCCTAGTTACCTCAAGAATGTGCTGGTGACTTGTAGCCTTGAATGCTGACACTCACACAATGGTGTTGGGTAAGGAATTCCAGGACTTTGGCCCAGCAACGATGAAGGAACGGCAGTATATGTCCAAATCCTGTCTGGCTTGGAGGGGAACTTTGAAGTGATGGTGTTCCCATTGTTTGGTGCACTTGTCTGTCTTGGTGGTAGAGGTTGTGGTCCTAGAATTCCCTACCATTTATGTGTGAACTATGAAAATGTGCATCTACAGGCAATTTAACCACCGAGGGTATTACAACCAAGCCTGAACCTTTCCTTATCTTGTATCCACAAACACGCACTTCCAACAAGAATCAGGAGCTGGAGCCCTGGCTGATTTTTGCCTCAGTAACTCTGAGGCACCCATACTGCCATCTTAGCTGAAATCAGCTAGCTTTAGCACTGACCTGGAATTGACTCGGCAACTTTTCTCATCTGTGTGTTTCAACTGCTCACTGGATGACACCATTGAGCCATTAGGGACCCAATTTACCATTGTTAACATCCAAGCAGTTTATTAAAAAAAATTATGGATCTGGGGAATTGATTTTAAAGGCAAATCCTGACCGACTTCATTGCTAAAATTCAAGTTGTGAATATACTGTTTACTGCTCTGGAAATCCATGGAAACATATTCCACCATTTTAAAAAGTAACCAGAATCAAAGGCAGTAAGAGAAGTGCCATGGGTTGCCTTTACATGAAAATAGGTAGCATTTTGAACCACCTGGAAATCACAAACAAATTGTCATATTTCTCAAAATGATCAAATAAATTTCAAGCTGTGTAGTTTTGATCCAGTTTTTACTTCACTAACTTTGTAGGTTAGTGAAAGTGAAACATTATTCTTTCAATAGATAAAGTACTTTTGACAGTTTCCTGTTTCTGAGGGGCACTATAGAAATGCAAGTTATTTTTAATCTGGGAACCAAATTCGGAAAAGAAAATACCAGTGGAGATGGGAGAAAGCTAATGAAGTAAGAGATCCGTGTTCAATAAAAGGACAAGACTTCTTCATTGTGGATAAGCTTGAACAGTCATTTAACGTGTGTGTGTGTGTGTGTGTGTGTGTATTTAGTCTTTTTGCATCTGATTGTCGATATTCAAGTATCAAAGATTACAGCGAGCTCGCTTGTCTTTGAGATTGTGGCAAATTGGACCCTTTTGTGCCTAAGATACTTGTACATAATGCTGCTCATTTTTTAAGAAGTAAGAATGTTTAAATCTTGTAGCTTTTGTGTTCGTGTGCAATAATCTGTGGTCCTACGATGAAAGGTCTCTACCCAGAATGCTAATATATTTCTCTTTCCAGATGTTAATAGATGTGCTATTTATTTCCAGCATTTGTCTTTATATTTGAGTTCCACAGGAAGTTTATTCCTCCCTTTTTTAAAAGGTGCTGGGTGCTCAAGCTAGTTTCTTTGATTTGATTTGAACCAGGCAACGTTTCATGATAATGTATCTGATGCGGTTTATTGCAACATTTCAAATTGTGCTACAGATTATATAGCACAGCCTTAACATTACAGAATGACTTGGCCATAACTGTGAAGACTAAAGGCAAAATGCTGCCACTCTCAACTCAAAAATACCTATGTGAAATGATTGTAATTATTGACATTGGTATTTCTGTAGTGAATGCACATGTTACCATAATTGTAGAAATTTTTCAGTGTTATCCACAATTATATATAACTAAATGCATTTTTGGTGGCTTATTATTGACATCAATTGCCTCCCCTAACTCATCGCTCCACCACTGAAACTCTCATTTGTACATTTACCACCTTTTTGGGCTCGATTTCTACAATTCTTTTGTGTAACAGTCTCCCAAGGCCAATATACATAGACTCTCAACTCATTCAGAACCCAGTGCCTGGATTCTACACCAAATTAAATTCTGCCCACCTATTACTCCTACCTTTGCTGACTCCTCATCCCCAACACATTGATTTCAAAACCCATGTCCTCGTCTACAAATTCCTTCATAGCTTCGCTATACCCTGTTTCTGCAACTTTCTTGCTACTTCCCAGTTTGCACCCTCCACTTTAAGATGAAGCAGTATCTTATACCATATAGCGGCAGCTTTATGTCTTGTAAAGCAACATCAAAAATTGCTTTATTTAAGCCTTGATGTCTGACCTTTTATAAAGCATTTTCAGAAAAGTAGCATTTTTTCCATCTCCTCAACTTAGCACATACTTCCATTTTAAAGTACATAACTTTTCAAAATTATGAAAGGTTTTGAGAGAGTGCATAGTGAATGATTGTTTCCACTTGTTGGCAAAGAAGGCATAGGCCTAGAATTATCGCCGGAAGAACAAAATGGTAAATTAGATTATTTTGATACCGAGGGTTATTAAAAAGGGAAGAATATCATTTGATGTGGGGGTGACAAAATTGGATTAAATAGCAACAGTTGAATAATTAGTACTGTCACAGTCGAGAGGTTTCATTGGAGGTTAGTTTGATTAAATCCTAGGACAGTAACAATAACGCTCTTAAAGAAACTGGTGTCTTTTGTGATTGAAAGAAAAGTTAGGCACACTTAAGTGTACTGCTCAATGTCTAATCTGAGCTAACCATCTCAAGAAGGCTCCAGGTTTGACCCTTTACTGCATGATGTGGACGCAGTACTTGCATTTGTACAGGAACATTACTGCGTCAAGTTCTGACCTCCAAAGAGATTGTCAACAAAAAAAATTAAAGGGGCAAAAAGATCTGATGATCCAGTTCCATGAGTATTATAACGTAATGATGCCCAAATCAGATTTTAAAAAGAGTAATCATTTCATTTGGTTATCTGAAATGTTAAAACTACCTGACTATCTCTTGTTTGAACTGTTTTAACTGCTGAAGTCACATTTTTATATTAAAAATGATACTATTACACACAAAGAAACAAGTGTATGTGTTTATTGTGACTTTTACAAGTCAAGTGTGCTCCATTTTATTTGTGTCATTTTAAGGAATCCCAAAAATCACAATTTCAAATCCTTGGTGACATGAAGAATGAATGCTATCTTGATAGTGATTAGTAATCAGATCATTTTTAATATTTGTTCATACTCTGCGATTCCTTCCGTCACCTACCCCACACTATTCTCCTTGGGTCTTGGGGCAGAAATCTCCAGATCATTAAAGATATCCGTGAACACACGATTTCCAAAGCAAGCGCTCTACTTGGAACTCCTACATGGCAAGCGAGCCCCAGGTGGGCAGAGGAAATGTTTCAAGGACGCTCTCAAAGCCTCCCTGATAAAGTGCAACATCCCCACCAACACCTGGGAGTCCCTGGCCAAAGACTGCCCTAAGTGGAGGAAGTGCATCCGGGAGGGCGCTGAGCACCTCGAGTCTCGTCGCCGAGAGCATGCAGAAAATAAGCGCAGGCAGCGGAAGGAGCGTGCGGCAAACCAGACTCTCCACCCACCCTTTCCTTCAACGACTGTCTGTCCCACCTGCGACAGAGACTGCAATTCCCATATTGGACTGTTCAATCACCTAAGAACTCACTTTTGGAGTGGAAACAAATCTTCCTCAATTTCAAGGGACTGCCTATGATGATGATGATGACTGATCCTTGAAGACGCCTGCTTGACCAGTGTGAAAAAGGACCCTTATCTTTTCCATTATCCTCCCTTACCACAAACAGCCCAGAGAATACCAGAAACCCACAGAGTGGCTGACTAAATGTCAATTGTGAATGCCAATTTAAACTTTTTCTTGTAGGTTAGAGCTTAAGATAGTCGCCAGAAGGCCATTTAAAGATTAAATATCTTTGCTGCTTGAGTGCAATAATATTTATTAAGCCTGGATGTCTCTTGTTTGTTGAGATATAAATATGAGCATTCTTGACCAAATGTTTACATTTCCCATAACTATTTTACTAATTTGTTAGCATCATTTTACAATGCACACAGATGTCAAGCTTCCTCCACTCTGTCCCATGTTCCCAATATCTCACTTGCCTGCTGCACCACTGACATTTTTTCTCCATTTCTCACACCAACCATCCTTAAGTCAGTAGAAGTGACATTGCCAATTCGTGCTGAATTAAGGGTCGTTTAGTGCTGTGGGCTGCTGCCAATAGGAACTGGATTGAGCCAAAGGAAATGTTCATTCCACAAACATGGGCTGGATTTCAACCTAGGTTCCAGAGGTAAAAGACCAGCATCTAATCCACTGTGTACTATCAATCAAGTCATGTGTGTCTATCCCTTTTTAAATTTTTGACTATTTAGTATTTAGGAAATAGACCAGCATATCAATATAACCAGTATTCATCATCATAGGCAGTCCCTTGGAGTCGAGAATGACTTACTTCCACACTAAAAATGAGTTCTCAGGTGACTGAAGAGTCCCATGCGGGACCTACAGTCTCTGCCATAGGTGGGGCAGACGGTGGTTGGAGGAACGGGAGATTCTAGTGCCTGGGTTGCCACGCACTCCTTCCGCTGTCGACGCTTGGCTTCAGCTTGTGCTCAGTGAAGAGACTCGGTGCTTTTCCTCCACTTTGGGCGGTCCCAAGTATTAACCAGTATTAGTTAACCAGTCAGAATAATTCCACTATAAGCCCACGGACTCCCACAGCTACCTGGACTATACTTCCTCCCACCCCGCATCCTGGAAGGACTCCATTCCGTTCTCCCAGTTTCTCCGTCGCATCTGCTCTGACGACGCCACCTTTCACACTAGTGCCTCTGACATGTCTTCCTTTTTCCTCAACAGAGGATTCTCCTCTGCCTTGGTTATCATGGCCCTCGGCCGTGTCTGTTCTATTTCCTGCACCTCAGCTCTCACCCCTTCCCCTCCCTCTCAGAACCATGACAAGGTTCCCCTTGTCCTCGCCTTTCACCCCACCAACGGATCATCCTCCGCCATTTCCGCCACCTCCAGCGTGATCCCACCACCAATCACATCTTCCCCTCCCCTCCCCTCCCCTCTCAGCATTCCGAAGGGACCGCTCCCTCTGCAACACCCTGGTCCATTCCACAGTCACCCCCAGCAACCCCTTCCCTTCCCACGGCACCTTTCTGTGCAGGCGCAGGCAATCTCCTACAGCCAGACTTGCAGCCTCAGAAGCCTCCTGAATATCCCTATGTCACAGAGGGCCATACAATCACTGGAAGGCAGCTTGCACTCATGGAAATGTACCCCAGCCAGTGTCAATATCTTCAAAAAAAGCAGGGAAGAAAACTGGGGCAAATTAGCAATATCTATCAGATTCTATTATAATGCTGTGTTAATATTCCGATGCAAAAGGACAAAAGTATGAGCTTCAGCCATGGGAGAAAAGATGGAAGGGAGTTGTTTTAAAATAATATTGTCCCTGTAATTTTACCTCATTGCCATGTTAGGCTATCCTTTGGAATTTTTTTTTAAGTTTGTTCATGGGATGTGGCCGTCGCTGGCAAGGCCAGCAGCATTTATTGCCCGTCCCTAAATGCCCTTGAAAAGATGATGGTGAGCTGCCTTTTTGAACCACTGCAGTCTGTGGGGTGAAGGTACTCCCACAGTACTGTTAGAGAGGGAATTCCAGAATTTTGATCCAGCAACGATGAAGTAACGGCGATATATTTCCAAGTCAGGATGGTGTGTTACTTGGAGGTGAGGTGATGGTGTTCCCATGCGCTTGCTGCTCTTGTCCTGCTAGGTAGTAGAGGTCCCGGGTTTGGGAGGTGCTGCCGAAGAAGCCTTGGCGAGTTGCTGCAGTGCCTAGTGCATGTCGTAGATGGTACACACTGCAGTCTCGGTACGCCGGTAATGGAGGGAGTGAATGTTTAAGATTTTGGGTGAGGTGCCAATCAAATGGCCTGCTTTGTCCTGGATGGTGTCGAGTTTCTTGAGTGTTGTTGGAACTGCACATCCAGGCAAGTGGAGAGTATTCCATCACACTCCTGACTTGTGTCTTGTAGATGGTAGAAAGGCTTTGGGGAGTCAGGAGGTGAGACACTCACTGCAGAATACGCAGTCTCTGACCTGCTCTTGTTGCCACTGTATTTATGTGGCTGGTCCAGTTAAGTTTCATTGACACATTAGGCTATCCTTTGGAATGAAGAAGAAATGCCATGTTGTTGTTCGAATTCATTATTGGTTTATGTGAATGTAGAGTTGTAGAATATTGAAGGTAGGATGATACCACACAGTGGTGGCTGGAGGCTCACCACCAAGTTTCCAATGGTCAGTCACACTGCTGAGGAGAAGACCTGTGTAGAGGTTAAACAATTCCCATGGAGAGACATTGGTATGCTGCAAATCTCCCAACAGCCAGCTAAGAACGCTCAGGTTGGAGACTGAAAGCCAGGTCTTTAGCCCACCTGTCCTCTTGGTCACAATTTCCGCTGGTCCAGGCAGGTCAGGAATAAATAGGAAGAGAAAGTAACTTGAGACAGGCGTGTACCCTCATCAAAAACCAGAGAAGCAGGATAGAACACTGAAACATTCAAGAGTTCTGGTAACATCATAAAAGATATTCTAAACACAAGAAGTCTCAGAACCAATTGAGAGTTCTCTGATTACTGCCAGAGTTCTTTAGCGAGCTGTAGACTCCATTCAGTTCTTCAATAATGTAATTAAGAACAACAACTCAAATTAATATAGAGCCCTTCACATAGAAGGACAAATTCCAGGCGAGTGGGTAGGAAGAGGAGGAGGACACCGAGTCAGATACAAAAGTGGAGGTCAAAAGTACCTTGCAGCAATTAAAATAAAAACCTCTGGCACTAATCAACTTCCAGTTTTTATTTTTCTTGAACAGGGTCAAAGTCGGCCATGGTGGTTGTTCGACAAAAGGAGGATTTGGCTCAGATGTGATGCTGCCATAGTCAAATAGCCTGACAACATTCATTGGTGAGACTGATCATGTGGGTGAGGTACTAAAAGGCCACAGACATCCGTAGAACTACTTCTGCAAGAGCCAGTCTTCAGACAAGAACAGAAAAGTGAACAAAATAAGAAATAGTGATTGACAGGAGGAGGTAAATTATGCCTCAGACCACAATGAATGCATTGCTAAATTTCTGTTTTTTAATGTTTCTGTTTCGGTGTTTAGACTTTATCTGTCTGCTCATCAATTTATGAACCCACTTATCCACAAAAGAATTTTAATCAGTGGGTGAGTTCACCTTACATATATCCCTCATTATTTGCCATCATTATTGATGATAGATGCGAAATTTACCAATCCAAAACCGACAAAAGACTTTTATTTAATAGTTTCAGTAAAAAAATGAGTTGTTTTAGTGAATTAACATCAGATGAGAAATGGAAATATTGAAGTGTAACTGGTTGTAAGATGTAATAGGTAATCATCATCATAGGCAGTCCCTCGAAACGAGGATGACTTGCTTCCACGCCAAAAAAGGATGAATTCGCAGGTGTTTCAATGAAGGACCTAATATTCCAGTCCTGAACTACATTCTGAAGGGTGGAAGATGCCTGTGCGTGGATTTTTTTAACGTGTGGTGACCGTTACACGGGCTTGACAGAGCTAGGTCTTGGTCCAGTGGCATGGGTTAACCAAGATGACTGCTAGGACTTTATTAAAGGCACACATTTTCCTGTTCTCCTGGTTTCTTAGATTCTGTAGGTCCTTGATCAGACAGCTTGAGTACTGCTATTGAATGGCACAAATTTAAGCACTAAGGGAAAATTAGGATAATTGGATATGAGGTGTAACCAGTAACAGTTCAAGACTTTAGTTTCACAGTCTGCGAGAAAGCTATACATTGAGTTATAGATGCTTCAAAGTTCTGTCATTTAATCAAGTGATTCAGATTGTGTCATAAAGCAAAGCTCGTGCAGTTGAAAGGATTTTGAATCTAAAGATTGAGTTAAAGACATCAAATCTCCTTCCAGCTGAAATGTTTTTATAGCATCTGCTATAGTCTCAAGTGAACATAGGGATACGAGTAGGCTATATAAAGCATCTCGAGCCTGTTCCGCCATTTAATTAGATCATGGCTGATCTGCATTGTAACTCCCTCTACCTGCCTTAGTTTCGTAACCGTTATAACCCTTTCCTAACCAATACCTATCAGTCGCAATTTTGAAATTTTCAATTGACCCCTAGCCTCAACAGCTTTTTGGGGGAAGAGAGTCTCAATAAATACTGCCAATTATGTTGAGTTAGTCAGTCGTGGCAGAGGTGACAATTTGGTGTTACAATTGGTCCCTAGCATCCCTGGGCATGGAAAGAAAGCATTCAGTGAGCATTCCTGCACCGTTACTCTTGCTGGAAACTTTATGTCTGCAATAGGTGAAAACCGTATCAAACTTCGCTCAAATGATAAACAGCCTTCTGACACACACTGCCTGGATTCACAGGTGGAGGATCCTTCTTTGCGTAACGTTGAGGGGGAAAAGCACTACTGGAAATGTACCACAGGAGAGGAGATTGAGGGGAAATTGGGAACAAATTGCTAATAAAACTTCAAATTGAAGTGCTGAAATTACATGGATTAGAAATTACAAGAGATTATCGTAATTCAAAATAATGGTCACACGATTCATAAAATACATGAAGACAATAATTTGGTGATTCCTGCTGAACTCTTAATAGCCAGTTCATGAACAACATTAACCAGGTCCAGGAAACAAGTGACCTGGGAATTCTTTTGGTCAGAAAATGATGCAAGACCTTCTGACATGTGAAAGACCCTACAAACATGAATTCTAAAATAATCAATATATAAAACATCATTAATTAGCCATGCAAAAAATGTTATCTTTAAGGATGTATGTAAAGCTGAGTTGAACAATGATGTTGCAACCTGCTGTCTTGTCTTGTAGTGTATATCATAGTTTTTCTAAAGCGCAACTGCTAGTTTAGAGAACATTAAATCTATTCCCCAAAGTTCCACACCCTTTTTTCTCCTCTTGGAGATAGAGAAGAAAGTCTTGAATTTATATAGCACCTTTCACGATCTCCGGATGTGCTGCCACTGTTGTAAGGTAGGAAATGTGACAGCCAATTTGCACACAAGCTCCCACAAACAGCAATGTGATAATGACCAGATAATCTCTCTTAGTGACGTTTAGTATAGTACGATGGGATCTGTTACATCCACCTGACGGGGCCTCGGTTTTAACGTCTCATCTGAAAGACAGCACCTCTGACAGTGCAACACTTCCCTCAGTACTGCACTGGAATGTCAACCTAGATTTTGGTACTCAAGTCTCTGGAGTGGGACTTGAACCCACAACCTTCTGGCTCAAGAGGTGAGAGTGCTACCCACTGACCCACCGTTGACACCATGATGTTGACTCAAGCTAGGGAGACAGACAGCATCACCCAAATGGCTATTCTTCAAACCTGAACTGAAACAGAGAGCATTGGCATGCTATTCTATCATGGGGGAGTCAACATAGCCAAGATTGATCCTATCTATACATGTACATTTAATTACAGCAGTCACAGAGCAGAAAGTCTGGCCAATTTTATCTGCTTGCTGCTAAGCAGATCATATGAGAACCATTAGAAATATTTGGACCCAGAATTGTTTCCTTTAAGGGTAAAACGATTGACTTTGTTTTATTTCTGAACAAAGGCACTAAGGTGGATAACAGTATCTCATCCTATCATCTTGGTTACCCCACAATAAATGACATTTTGATTTGGTACTTTTTATTTGTAAAGACCAAAGTCATTGTCTTCGATCCCTGCCATAAATTCTCTGCCCTAGCCACTGACTCTCCCTGGACACTGTCTGAGGCTGAGTCAAACCGTTCACAACCTTGGCATCCTATCTGATCCCATATTCTCTCCATCACCAATACTGCCTACTTCCACCTCCATAACATTCCCCATCTCTGTCCCTGCCTCAGATCATCTGCTGCCGAAACCCTCATCCGTGCCTTAGTTAGCTCTAGACTCAACTAATCGATGCACTCCTGGCTGGCCTCCCAACTTGCACCCTCCATAAACTTGAGCTCACCCAAAATTCTGCCGCCCTTATCCTTACTCACTCTAAATCCCATTCACCCATCTTGCTGACCTACATTGGCTCCCTTAATTTTAAAAATCTGATCCTTGATGTCAAATCCCTCCATGGCCTCTCCCCTCCCTATTTCTGTAACCTGCTTCAGCCCTAGAACCCTCTGAGATCTCTGCGCTCCTCAAATTCTGCCCTCTTTCACATGTCCGATTTTCATTGATCCACCATTGGCGGCTGTGTTCAGTTGCCTGGACCCTAAGCTCTGGAACTCCCTCCCTAAACCTCGCTCTGTCTACACCTCTATCCTCCTTTAAAGGGATCAAGGGGTATGGAGAGAAAGCAGGAAAGGGGTACTGAGGTGAATGATCAGCCATGATCTTATTAAATGGTGGTGCAGGCTGGAAGGGCCGAATGGCCTACTCCTGCACCTATTTTCTATGTTTCTATGCCCCTTAAAACCTACCTCTTTGACCAAGCTTTTGGTCACCGATCGTAAAATCTCCTTATGTGGCTAGGTGTCAATTTTGTTTGTTTGATAATGCTCCTGTGAAGCACCTTCACACGTTTTACTACATTAAAGGTGCTATATAAAGGTAAGATGTTGTTGTCAGCTGTAATAGCCTTTGTGCAAGACTGCTAACCAGGCAAGGCTCACAACCTGTAAAAACGCTTTAGATATCGGGATACAAGGTTCTAATTTCTCCATTTCATTGTTGTTCGTGACATACATTTTGGGGGGAATCTTCCTGTTTTGAGAACGAATTCTAAGAATGACGGTGCTCCTTTTCTGTATTTAGGAATGTTTAGCTTCGAAGAGCTTTCTGCAGTCAGTAAAGCGCCACCATCCTACCGGATCTTCAAACCTTGGTGGGACGCTTTCATGGACTATTTGGCTATCACCATGCTGATGATCGCTGTGTTTGGAGGCACCATACAGGTATACAAGGACAAGACTGTCTGTTTGCCAATTCTGGATGGGACTGCTAACAGTAGCCGATCACTTACTGGAGCCAACTCAACCCTGGAAGGTACCAGTAAGGATCCCAATACAGCTCAATACAGTGATAGGTCACTTCACCCAGATTTCGCTAGACTGAGTCACGTCGATGCCTTGTACGCTGTGGTTGGAGGGAGGGAGAACTTGGACTTCCAGCAGTACCGCTATGTCAACCAGGCATGCTATTTCAGCGCAGTGCCCTGGTTCCCCAAATATTTCTCCTATTTCATTTTGCTCCACACCGTGGCCTTGATGATCTGCAGCAACTTCTGGTTCAAATACCCCAAGACCAGCTCCAAGATCGAGCACCTGGTCATCATCTTGGAGAAATGCCTGGAGTCACCTTGGACCACCGATGTCCTCTCGCTGGCGGTCAACGAGACCAGCAGCAAGATGAACGTCCGGATGCAGGAAAAGCGCAAGAGCATGCCCCCCTCCCGCAAGCTGATGGCCCACGGCATCAGCGACACCAGCCGGAGCTTCACCCGCAACAACCCGGTGATCCAGAAGCAGTACCAGCTGCTGGACCAGAAGGACGGCGAGCGAGCCAAGTCCCTGTTCGAGAAGGTGAGGAAATTCCGGCTACACGTGGAACAGGAGGACACCATCTACAAGCTCTACGTCGGGCAGCTGGTGGTCAAGACCCTGCAGTGCATCACCATCCTGTGCTACTTCGCCGTGTTCGTGGAGGCGGTGACTTTCGACATCATCTGCCGGCCGGGCACGGAAAGGGTGATTGGATACGGGCTCTTCATCTGCACCTTCAGCATCGCCTTCCTGCTGCAGAGGCTGCTCTTCCTCTACCTGGCGCTGGTGGCCATCTACGTGCTGCTCTGCTTCCGCACCCTGCGCTGGATCTGGAGGACTCCCCTCAAGCAGTACTCCTTCGAGAAGCGGGAGACCCAGTTCAGCGACATCCCCAACGTGAAGAACGACTTCGCCTTCCTGCTGCACCTGATCGACCAGTACGACCCGCTGTACTGCAAGCATTTCTCCATCTTCCTGTCCGAGGCCAGCGAGAAGAAGCTCAAGCTGTTGAACTTGAACAGCGACTGGACGGCGGATAAGGTCTGCTGTTGCTCTGATACCCCAGTTCAATGCTACACATGTCCAAATAAGTTGTGGTTGATGTATGAGTACAGTATTGTGTGCAGTTTTAGTCTCCTTGCCTAAGGAAGGATATACTTGCCATTGAGGGAGTGCAACCAAGGTTCACCAAACTGATTCCTTGGAGGGAGGGAGGGGGGGATTGTCCTATGAGAGATTGAGTAGACTCATCATCATAGGCAGTCCCTTAGACTTACTTCCACTCCTGAAGTGAGTTATTTGGTGGCTGAACAGTCCAATATGAGAGCCACAGACCCTGTCACAGGTGGGACAGATATTCGTTGAAGGAAGGGGTGGGTGGGACAGATTTGCCTCGCGCTCTTTCCGCTGTCTGTGCTTGATTTCTGCATGCTCTCGACGATGAGACTTGAGGTGCTCAGCGCCCTCTCGGATGCACTTCCTCCACATAGGGTGATCTTGAGCCAGGGACTGTCAGTGGAGATGTTGCACTTTATCAGGGAGGCTTTGAGGGTGTCCTTGTAGCGTTTCCGCTGCCCACCTTTGGCTCGTTTGCCGTGAAAGAGCTCCGAGTAGAGCACTTGCTTTGGGAGTCTCGTGTCTGGCATGCGGACTATGTGGCCCAGCGGAGCTGATTGAGTGTGGTCAGTGCTTCAATGCTGGGGATGTTAGCCTGAATGAGGACGCAAGGCCTATATTCTCTAGAGTTTAGAAGGATGAGAGATGATCTCATTGAAACACACAAAATTCTTACAGGGCTTGACAGGGTAGATGCAGGGAGGATGTTTCCTTTGGCTAGGGAGTAACATCCTTTGGCTGGGGAGTCTAGAACCAGGGTTCACAGTCCCAGAATAAGGGGGGCGGCCATTTAGGACTGAGATGAGGAGAAATTTCTTCACTCAGAGGGTGGTGAATCTTTGGAATTCTCTACCCCAGAGGGCAGTGGAGCCTCAGTCTTTGAGTATATTCAAGACAGAGACTGATAGATTTTTGGGCTCTAAAGGAATCAAGGGATATGGGGATCGGGCGGGAAAGTGGAGTTGAGGTAGAAGATCAGCCATGATCTCATTGAATGGTGGAACTGGCTCGAGGGGCCGAATGGCCTGCTCCTAATTCTCATGTTCTCATGTTCTTATGTATAAGGTCAGACTGCAGCTGATCGACAACAGTAAGGACCAATGGGAGCTCCACCTCTTCATGCTGACCGGTATCCCCGAAGCGGTGTACGATGTGACTGAGATCCAGGTCTTGAAGATGGAGCTGTGCAACGACATCAACATCAACACCAAAGTCACCCAGCTGGTCCACCTGGAGGAGCTCTCCATCGTCAACTGCATGGTCACTGTCAAACCTGCTGCTTTGTTCTTCCTCGGCAACCAGCTGCGCTCGCTGTCCGTCACCTTTTCCGATCACGAGGAGGTGCCCGAGTGGATCGGTAAGCTGACCAGGCTGAGGGAGCTGAGCCTGATCGGAAACATCAACACCGACAGCACGTCGCTGGAAATGGAGTTCCTGAAAGAGCTGCGCTACCTGAAGGTTCTTCAGATCAACAGCAACCTCATGAAGATCCCATTCAACGTGCTGTACGTGGCGCCCCACTTGACCGAGCTGTCCATCAACAACAACAAGAACCAGCTGGAGATGCTCCACAACCTGGGCAGCATGGTCAACCTGGCCCGCCTTAATCTCCAAAACTGTGACCTGGAGAAGATCCCAAGCGGCATCTTCAGCCTCTACAATCTGCAGGAACTCAACCTCCAGGGCAACGAGTTTACCACCATTGAAGAAATCGAAAACTTGCAACGCCTGCGCCGACTGTCGTCCTTCAATCTGAGTTTCAACAAAATCAAATCCGTCCCAGACACCTTCCATTTAATTGGCAACCTTGAACGCTTTAACATCTCCAACAACCAGATTGAAACATTGCCCAATAGCTTGTTTGTTATTCAGAAGCTGCAGTATCTGGACGTCAGCAATAATGGCCTGACTGCCATTCCCACGACGATCCGGTACCTCAAAAACCTGAAGTACCTGGATCTGAGCTCCAATAAGCTGGAAGCTCTGCCGGATGAGCTGTTCCAGTGTAAGAAGCTCAAGGCTCTGAAGCTAAACAATAACTCACTGACCTCCCTTAGTGGCAAGATCCAGCAGTGTGCCCTGCTTTCAAAGCTGGAACTCAAAGGCAATCCTTTGGACGAGCTCCCAGTGGAGATAGCGCAGTGCAGCAAACTTAAACAGAGTGGACTGGTATTGGATGAGTACTTGTTTGAGACACTTCCGATACAAATCAGAATAAATATGGATGCCAGCCCCGAGGCTCCCCCCGAGATCAGACTTCTAATTCCCAACAAGGCATCACACACTGAATTGGACCACCATGTATAGAATAAGGAATGCGATCAAACCAAAGATTATTTTGCCCTATTGACCCAAAAAGAGAAAACAAATTTCTTCCACCCCTCCCACCCATAACCAAACCAACAACTACATATTCTGCCGATGTCTCAACACCCAATCAAACTGAGCTGAGAGCTAAAGATTACGCCACAATATCATGCGTTAGCCGGACATATTGGTTAGTGGCAGTCCCTTGTCAAGCAACGAATGATCAAAAATACTCAGGAGTTTGCCTTTTCTGCATATGAAGAAGGAACCAATATGAAAGAATATATAACCCCACGGAACTAAATGTACAAACTATGATTCAGTACTTAACCGTTGATGAAAATCTGAAGCAAAATGTAACCTGTGACATTTTAGGTTACACTGGCCAATTACATTTGAACAAATACAACAACCTAATAAAATGAGAAAATAACAAATATTTTGTCTGGTTTTGGGGTATAATTTGTATATAAGCAGCCATCTTTAACCATACATTTGAGATTATTGATATTAACACTAATATGTTTATTGTCACTACAGAGTGGTGTCTGCTTGGCAGTGATGTTACAGTTGCAGTATAACTTTGGACTCAGGTCCTACCTAACCTCACTCCTAGGGGAGGGGGAGGGAGTGGTAACATCAGGCCCCTGGGGGAGATATTCTTACACCACTTGGGGTTGACACTGCATGCAGTTTAACTCCAGTGCAGCAGTGCGCCAGGTTTAAGAAGTGTTAAATGACTCAAGAACATAAGAAATAGGAGCAGGAGTAGGCCATTTGGCCACTCGAGCCTGCTCCGCCATTCAATAAGATCACGGCTGATCTGATCATGGGCTCAGCTCCACTTCCCTGCCCGCTCCCCACAACCCTTTATTCCCTTATTGCTCAAAAATCTGTCTATCTCCACCTTAAATATATTCAATGACCCAGCCTCCACAGCTCTCTGGGGCAGACAATTCCACAGATTTACGACCCTCTGAGAGAAGAAATTCCACCTCATCTCAGTTCTAAATGGGCGACTCACACCAGTGCTCTCAAAACATTTAAAATTGAACAGGCCAGGAGGGGAGCTCTCTGCAGACCAGTAAGCACACAAGTGCTGAGATTGTCTTTGGTCAGGAGAATCCAATTTGAATCGCGCATTATAAATGAGATACTCTCTAGCGTGAACAATGCTACAGCTGGTGGTGTGTGGTTTGAGTATCTGCAGTAACATAGAAACATAGAAAATAGGTGCAGGAGTAGGCTATTCGGCCCTTCGAGCCTGCACCATCATTCAATATGATCATGGCTGATCACTCTTAAATGCACTCTTAAACTTGGGGCATAGGTGGATAATTTCATGCTTGCTTTTAAATCAAATTGAGCTCAAATACTGTTGTGTTGGAACAAGCACTAACATTATTGAATATTGGGAAGACCAAAGCCATTGTTTTCGGTCCCCGTCATAAACTGCGTTCCCTAGACAATGACTCCATCCCTTTCTCCAACTCCTGTCTATGGCTGAACCAGACTGTTTGCAACCTTGGTATCATATTTGACCCTGAAATGAGCTTTTGACCCCATATCTGCAGCATAACTGCCTATTTCCACCTCCGTAATCGTCCGTCTCTGCCCTTGCCTCAGCTCATCTGCTGCTCAAGCCCTCATCCATGCCTTTGTTACCTGTAGACACCCATCACTCCTGTGCTCGCTGATCTACATTGGGTTCGGTTGAGCAAAGCCTCGACTTCAAAATTCTCATCCTTATTTTCAAATCCCTCCATGGCCTCGCCCCTCCCTATCTCTGTAATCTCCTCCAGCCCCACAACCCCCCCCTCTCCCCCGAGATATCGGAGCATCCCTGATTATAATCGCTCAACCATTGGTGGCCCTGCCTTCTGTTGCCTAGGCCCCAAACTCTGGAACTCCCTCCCTAAACCTCTCTGCCTCTGTAACCTCTCTTTCCTCCTTCAAGACGGTCCTTTAAAACCTACCTCTTTGACCAAGCTTTCGATCGCCTGTGCTAATTTTTGCTTATGTGACTCGGTGTCAAATTTTTAGCGCATAATACACCTGTGAAGCACCTTGGGACGTTTCACTACGTTAAAGGCGCTATATAAATGCAAGTTGTTGTTGCTGTTGTTGTTAATAAAGATGTCAGAATTTTAAAAATTGAGTAATTAAAAAAAATTAAACACTTCACTTCAGTTTACTCCCAACATTTCAATTTTACTTTTCTTTAACTTTCCTTTATTTCTATTTCTAAGCCCAATTCTATTTTTTTAATGTTATATTTTTCCCCAAAATATTTTGAAGTTTGAATATACTGGCTACCTGTTTTCTTCTATCTCTGGAGTCCTGCGGTCCACTTTAGATGTGGAAATCTGTTTTGCAAAAATGTGGCGAAACCCCAAAAATGCTGAGAAGACTCATCAGCAAATCAGGCAGCATTGGGGAAAGGTTAACCATTCAGGTATAAACCTGCGTCAGAACACTTCTATTCCAATTGGCGGAAGGGTCGAGAACCAGAGGACACAGATTTAAGGTGATTGGCAGAAGAACCAAAGGCGACACGAGGAGAAAAGAAATTACACAGCGAGGGAAAACTTTTTTACACAGCGAGTGGTTAGGATCTGGAATTCACGGCCTGAAAGGGTGGTGGAGGCAGATTCAATCATGACTTTTAAAAGGGAATTGGATAAGCACCTGAAGGAAAAAAAATTGCAGGGCTACGGGGAAATGGCAGTGTAGTGGGACTAGCTGAAGTGCTCTTGCAGAGAGCTGGCACGGGCTCAACAGGCCAAATGGCCTCCTTCTGTGCTGTAACCATTCTATGAAAGAGATACACCTGTAACATTAATGGTTTTCCTTTCTTTACAGATGTTGCCTGACCTGCTGAGTGTTTTCAGCATTTTCGGTTCTTGGTCTCAAGATTTCCAACATCTGCAGTATTTTATATTTTGCCAAATATAACCTCTGATTGGGTAAAAAAAAACAGACACCGAGGTCATCTTTTCAGCCAATCAAGTGTCAGAAATATAAAGATTGACATATTTGCATCAATAGTGGGAGCACATGATTTATGTTTTATATTTACCAAAACTTAAAAGTACAGTGCCAGTCAACAAGTTTTCTCTCTTTAAACCGATGACTTGTGTTGTGGTACTCTGCTCTACTGCCATTCCTCATCTGTGATCCTGGCCTTTTCAAGATACAAGAAAAGGTCGCCTCACTGATTATGTTCTCTCTCTCCGTCACAGTTTCTCTTGTTCCCATCCATTTTACTGATGTCACGACAGTCATTGCTCCTGTGAAGATTCTCTTTTTCCTCCTAAGCTCCAGGAACGTTGTCCTGTACACTCTTCCTCTTCTTCCCCCCCCGACACCCCCACATGCTGGAAATGCAAGTGTACTGGATGTTACATGGAAATAGGATCAGACTTGATTGCGATGCCTTCAATTAGACTCCCGACACTGTTCCCTGTGATTTCTTTTTGGTGCAAGCTCCCTTTAACTGGCTACGCTTCCCATTCAAATTTCCGCACAAGCATGGTTTCTTGCGTTGAAAAGATGGTGAGTGGCCTGCGCTGGACTTCCGGCTGTGCAGCTTAACGGGAACGTTGCCTCCCAACAGTCACTATGAGGAATGACCACTTGGTTGAGGCACCGAAGGATGGACACCCTTAGAACTGAACTACAGCAAAGAATTTTAAAGTCTTCAGAAGAGATGGGGAGGAGACAAAAAATGGGGGCAGCTTCTTGATGTGCAAGTGTTAAGGTTCTTCAGTCAGTTTTATTTTTATCTTCCTCATTTTCTGCCGATTTTCTTCAATCCCTTCTCTCCTGAAGGTACGGCTCATCACTGGGTGTGATTCCACAGGCAACACTCACCCTACAATTCCTCATTCAAATGACCATTCTTCATGTGTGAGCCCAGACAGTGAGGCCAGTGATATGGTCCCCTTACAGCAATGTGCATGTGAAAATGCTGGTCTTACCTGGTAACATGAGGCCCAGACCCAGCATTAAACAGTATAGACAGAGCAGTATGAATGGAGGTGACAAAGAGTGTCATTGTTGCTTCATCTCTAGTCCAAACCTAGGAGGGGGCAAGGGAGACTTATTTTTGGCGGTGGCAAGGTTTCTCAAGATAACATAAGAACATAAGAAATAGGAACAGGAGTAGGCCATACGGCCCCTCGAGCCTGCTCCGCCATTCAATAAGATCATGGCTGATTTGATCATGGACTCAGCTCAAATTCCCCGCCCGCTCCCCATAACCCCTTATCGTTTAAGAAACTGTCTATTTCTGTCTTAAATTTATTCAATGTCCAGCTTCCACAGCTCTCTGAGGCAGCAAATTCCACAGATTTACAACCCTCTGAGAGAAGAAATTTCTCCTTATCTCAGTTTTAAATGGGCGGCCCCTTATTCTAAGATTGTGCCGTCTAGTTCTAGGCTTTCCCAATCAGTGGAAACATCCTCTCTGTATCCACCTTGTCAAGCCCCCTCATAATCTTATACGTTTCGATAAGATCACCTCTCATTCTTCTGAATTCCAATGAGTAAAGGCCCAACCTACTCAACCTTTCCTCATAAGTCAACCCCCTCATCCCCGGAATCAACCTAGTGAACCTTCTCTGAACTGCCTCCAAAGCAAGTATATCCTTTTTTTAAATATGGAAACCAAAACTGCACGCAGTATTCCAGGTGTGGCCTCACCAATACCTTATATAGCGGTAGCAAGACTTCCCTGCTTTTATACTCCATCCCTTTTGCAATAAATGCCAAGATACCATTGACCTTCCTGATCACTTGCTGTACCTGCATACTATCCTTTCGTGTTTCGGGTCGCAGTCGCGGAGGGGTGGCGGGGAGGAGTCGCGGAGGTCGTGGGTGGTGGGGGGGAGGAGAAGAGTCGCGGAGGTCGGGGGGGAGAAGAGTCGCGAAGGTCGGCAAGGGGGAGTCGCGGATGGCGGGGGGGCTGGGGGAGCAGAAGTCGGGTCGCGGGGGGTGGGGAGCGGAGGTCGGGTCGCGGGGGGGGTGGGGAGCGGAGGTCGGGTCGCGGGGGGGGTGGGGAGCGGAGGTCGGGTCGCGGGGGGGGTGGGGAGTGGAGGTCGGGTCGGGTTGGTGGGGGGGCGGAGGTCGGGTCGCCGGGGGGCGGTGGGGAGAGCGGGGGTCGGGTCCGGGGAGCAGGAGTCAAGTCCGGTCGGGTGGGAGGTGAGCCTTATCCACGCAGCCCCAGTGAGGCCATTCTGCCAGGGCTAGGGGCTGCATGCTTCGGACCTCTCCCACAGTTGTGGGCGCCTGGAGCTACTGCACATGTGCGCCCACTGTAGTGCGCATGTGCAGAGGTCCCGGCACTGATTTCAGCGCAGGGACCTGGTTCCGCCCCCCACAGCTCGTGCTGCGCCGCGCCCAGCTTCAGAGGACCTGCAGGGAGCCGGAGAATAGGTGAGTTTTTTTTAGGCGCACTTTGTGGCGTGAAAAACGGGCGTCCAACGGTGCGGCCCGAAAACTTGGGCTCTCTAGAAAATAGGTACAGGAGTAGGCCATTCGGCCCTTCGAGCTTGCATCACCATTCAATATGATCATGGCTCGGTCCTAAATGGCTGATCATGCAACTTCAGTACCCCATTCCTGCTTTCTCTCCATACCCCTTGATCCCTTTAGCCATAAGGGCCACATCTAACTCCCTTTTGAATATCTTTAATGAACTGGCCTCAACAACTTTCTGTGGTAGAGAATTTCACAGGTTCACAATTCTCTGAGTGAAGAAGTTTCTCCTCATCTCGGTCCTAAATGGCTTACCCCTTATCCTTAGACTGTGACCCCTGGTTCTGGACTTCTCCAACATCGGGAATATTCTTCCTGCATCTAACTTGTCCAATCCCGTCAGAATTTTATATGTTTCTATGAGATACCCTCTCATTCTTCTAAATTCCAGTGAATATAAGCCTAGTCGATCCAGTCTTTCTTCATATGTCAGTCCTGCCATCCCGGGAATCAGCCTGGTGAACCTTCGCTGCACTCCCTCAATAGCAAGAATGTCCTTCCTCAAATTAGGAGACCAAAACTGAACACAATATTCAAGCTGTGGCCTCACCAAGGCCCTGTACAATTGCAGTAAGACCTCCCTGCTCCTATACTCAAATCCCCTCGCTATGAAGGCCAACATGCCATTTGCCTTCTTCACTGCCTGCTGTACCTGCATGCCAACTTTCAATGACTGATGTACCATGGCACCCAGGTCTCATTGCACCTCCCCTTTTCCTAATCTGTCACCATTCATATCATATTCTGCCTTCCTGTTTTTGCCACCAAAGTGGATAACCTCACATTTATCTACATTATACTGCATCAGCCATGCATTTGCCTACTCACTTAACCTGTCCAAGTCACCCTGCAGCCTCTTAGCATCCCCCTCACAGCTCACACTGCCACCCAGCTTAGTGTCATCTGCAAACTTGGAGATATGACATTCAATTCCTTCATCTAAATCATTTATGTATATTGTAAATAGCTGGGGTCCCAGCACTGAACCTTGCGGTACCCTACTAGTCACTGCCTGCCATTCTGAAAAGGACCCGTTTATTCGTACTCTCCGCTTCCTGTCTGCCAACCAGTTCTCTATCCGTGTCAATACATTATCCCCAATATCATGTGCTTTAATTTTGCACACTAATCTCTTGTGTGTGTCCTTGTCAAAAGCCTTTTGAAAATCCAAATACACTACATCCACTGCTTCTCCCTTATCCACTCTACTAGTTATAATTCTCAAAAAATTCTAGAAGATTTGTCAAGCATGATTTCCCTTTCATAAATCCATGCTGACTTGGACTGATCCTGTCACTGCTTTCCAAATGCGCTGCTATTACATCTTTAATAATTGATTCCAACATTTTCACCACCACCGATGTCAGGCTAACAGGTCTCTAATTCCCTGTTTATTCTCCCTCCTTTTTTAAAAAGTGGGGTTACATTAGCTAACTTCCAATCCATAAGGAACTGATCCAGAATATACAGAATGTTGGAAAATGACCACCGATGCATCCACTATTTCTGGGGCCACTTCCTTAAGTACTCTGGGATGTAGACTATTGGGCCCTGGGGATTTATCGGCCTTCAATCCCATCAATTTCCCTAACACAATTTCATGACTAATAAGGATATCCTTCAGTTCCTCCTTCTCGCTAGAACCTCGGTCCCCTAGTACTTCCGGAAGGTTATTTGTGTCTTCCTTAGTGAAGACAGAACCAAAGTATTTATTCAATTGGTCTGCCATTTCTTTGTTCCCCATTATAAATTCACCTGATTCTGACTGCAAGGGACCTACATTTGTCTTCACTAATCTTTTTCTCATCACATATCTATAAAAGCTTTTGCAATCAGTTTTTATGTTCCCTGCAAGCTTCCTCTCATACTCTATTTCCCCTTCCTAATTAAACCCTCAGTCCTCCTCTGTTGAATTCTAAATTTCTCCCAGTCCTCAGGTTTGCTGCTTTTTTTGGCCAATTTATATGCCTCTTCCTTCGTTTTAACACTATCCCTAATTTCCCTTGTTATCCACGGTTGAGCCACCTTCCCCGTTTTATTTTTACGCCAGACAGGGATGTACAATTGTTGAAGTTTATCCATGTGATCTTTAAATGTCTGCCATTGCCTATCCATCATCAAATCTTTAAGTATCATTCGCCAGTCTATCCTAGCCAATTCACGTCTCATACCATCAAAGTTACCTTTCTTTAAGTTCAGGACCCTAATCTCTGAGTTAACTGTGTCACTCTCGATCTTAATGAAGAATTCTAACATATTATGGTCACTCTTCCCCAAGGGGCCTCGCACAACAAGATTGCTAATTAATCCTTTCTCATTACACAACACCCAGTCTAGGATGGCCAGCTCTCTAGTTGGTTCCTCGACATATTGGTCTAGAAAACCATCCCTTATACACTCCAGGAAATCCTTCTCCACCGTATTGCTACGAGTTTGGTTAACCCAATCTATTTGCAGATTAAAGTCACCCATGATAACTGCTGTACCTTTATTGCACGCATCCCTAATTTCCTGTTTGATGCCATCCCCAACCTCACTACTACTGTTTGGTGGTCTGTACACAACTCCCACAAGCGTTTTCTGCCCTTTGGTGTTCTGCAGCTCCACCCATACAGATTCCACATCATCCAAGCTAATGTCCTTCCTTACCATTGTGTTAATCTCCTCTTTAACCAGCAATGCTACCCCACCTCCTTTTCCTTTCTGTCTATCCTTCCTGAATATTGAATACCCCGGATGTTGAGTTTCCAGCCTTGATCACCCTGGAGCCATGTCTCCATAATCCCAATTACATCATATCCATTAACAGCTATCTGCACAGTTAATTCATCCACCTTGTTACAAATGCTCCTCGCATTGAGACACAGAGCCTTCAGGATTGTATTTTTAACCTTTTAGAATTATGTTGTAATGCGGCCCTTTTGATTTATGCCTTTGATTTCTTTGCCCTCCACTTTTCCCTATCTCCTTTCTACCTTTTGCTTCTGCCCCCATTTTACTTCCCTCTGTCTCCCTGCATAGATTCCCATCCCCCTGCCATATCAGTTTAAACCCCCCCCCCCCCCCTCCAACAGCACTAGCAAACACTTCCCCCGAGGACATCGGTTCCAGTCCTGCCCAGTTGCAGACCGTCCGGTATGTACTGGTCACACCTCCCCCCGAACCGGTTCCAATGTCCCAGGAATTTGAATCCCTCCCTCTTGCACAACTCCTTACGCCACGTATTCATCTTAACTATCCTGCTATTTCTACTGACTAGCACGTGGCACTGATAGCAATCCTGAGATTACTACCTTTTGAGGTCCTACTTTTTAATTAACTCCTAGCTCCCTAAATTCAGCTTGGAGGACCTCATCCCGTTTTTTTACCTATATCGTTGGTACCTAAATGCACCACGACAACTGGCTGTTCACCCTCCCCCTCCAGAATGCCCTGCAGCCGCTCCAATACATCCTTGACCCTTGCACCAGGAAGGCAACATACCATCCTGGAGTCTCGATTGCGGCCGCAGAAACGCCTATCTATTCCCCTTACAATAGAATCCCCTTCCACTATAGTTCTTCCACTCTTTTTCCTGCCCTCCTGTGCAGCAGAGCCACCCATGGTGCCATGAACTTGACTGCTGCTGCCTTCCCCTGATGAGCCATCTCCCCCAACAATATCCAAAGTCGTATATCTGTTTTGGAGGGAGGTGACCACAGGGGACCCCTGCACAATCTTCCTACTCCTACTAGGTTGATTCCGGAGATGAGCGGGTTGACTTATAGGTTGAATAGGTTGGGCCTATACACATTGGAGTTCAGAAGAATGATAGGTGATCTTATCGAAACATATAAGATAATGAAGGGGCAGAAAGGATATTTCCACTCATGGAGGAAACTAAAACTAGGGGACACAGTCTCAGAATAAGGGGCTGCCCATTTAAAACTGATATGAGGAGGAATTTCTTCAGAGGGTTGTAAATCTATGGAATTCTCTGTCCCAGAGAGCTATGGAGGCTGGGTCTTTGAATATATTTAAGGCGAAGATAGACAGATTTTTGAGCGAAGAGTAAAGGGTTATGGGGAGTGGGCAGGGAAGTGGAACTGAATCCATGATCAGATCAGCCATGATCTTATTGAATGGCGGAGCAGGCTCGAGGGGCCAAATGGCCTAATCCTGCTCCTATTTCTTATGTTCTTATGTTAACATATCACTGTCATCACCATGTTGGCCATTAAATAAATCAATCAAGCAGCAAGTACTATGGTAGTATAGGGTTCCTTGCAGCTGTATCTTTACACACTCACATAAGGTGGATGTTGTCCTGGGCACTTTGTTATAATTCATTTCACAATCCTCTTTCTTACATCTGTCCCCTTCATATCTGCTTGCAGGAGCAGCCTACACATAACAGAAAGCAATGCTTGCAGAAGGAAGAAGGTTCACCAACGCTACAACCGTTGTCTCCTTATCATAGAATCATAGAATGGTTACAGCACAGAAGGAGGCCATTCGACCCGTCGAGCCCATGCCGGCTCTCTGCAAGAGCACTTCAGCTAGTCCCACTCCCCCGCCCTTTCCCCATAGCCCTGCAATTTTGCTTCCTTCAGGTATTTATCCAATTCCCTTTTGAAAGCCACAATTGAATCTGCCTTCACCACTCTTTCAGGCAGTGCATTCCAAATCCTAACCACTCGCTGCGTAAAAAGGTTTTTCCTTATGTTGCCTTTGGTTCTTCTGCCAATCACTTAAATCTTTGTCCTCAGATTCTCAACCCTACTGCCAATGGGAACAGTTTATCTCTATCTGCTCTGACTAGACCTCTCTGAGGAGAAAGTCTTCAGGATTATGGGTGTGGAGTCAGTAGTGGTGGGGGCGAAGTACAGGGGTGGGGGGCCGGGGGGGGGGGGCGGTTATGCTGAAATTGGAGGCCTCCAGCCAGCTCGTGACAAAAATCCGTTTCAATTTATTGCAAAGCTCCTGATATACTGCCATTCATTCTTTCAAACATGGGCCCACATTGCAGCATACCAGTGTTACACACTGCAATCTCTTGCCATGTGTAGCTATGTTTCAAGTAGTGTATTACTGGAAGCATTGTAAAGTATGTTCTTTTTCTGCTCTTCCAGGAACCCAAAAGGAATATTTTATATATATATATATACATATATCCATGTCAGGGGAGCGAGTTGCAGATGGAAGTATCTAGTGAAGCATAAGCATAAGTAAGGAGGAACTGGAATTACAGAAGATGTAACCCCTGGCCCGAGGGGACCTTCAAACAGAGATGAGGAGGAATATCTTCTTTCAGAGGGCCATGAATCTGTGGAATTCTCTACCCCAGAGAGCTGTGGAGGCTGGGTCATTGAATATATTTAAGGTGGAGATAGACAGATTTTTGAACAATAGGGGAATGGCAGGAAAGTTTGGTTGAGGCCACGATCAGATCCGCCATGATCTTATTGAGTAGGCTTGAGGGACCAAATGGCCTACTCCTGCTCCTATTTCTTAGATTCTTATGTTATGTTCAGCTGCCTTGTCTGGAAATTTGGACCTTCCAGTAGTTGGCTTCATGTAGCTATGCTAAATCCATCCATGAGGCCATAAACATTTTTGAGGAGATTGATGAGACACAGGAGGGTTAAATAAACACCCCTCCAAGATTTAAAACCATTTTTTTCTTTCTCATCCTTAGTAAATTAAACCCAATTGGGTTACCCCCTATTGCTGCTCTGACTAAGATTTGGTTAAAGCAACAAGGACTCAGGATCAGACTTAGGGCTAGATTTTCCACTTTTTTTGCATATTTAACACCCACTTAGTGCCCATTTTACTGCTGAAATTATGTATAATGCCCATATATCGCCCATTTAGCCACAAAATTGAAGCAGTAAATTTTTATAAATACGTCATTTCAGCAGTAAATTTTTATACATTTTTCAGAAACTTATCGGCGAGCATTACTTTCCCCATGTGCTTAACGGCGGGAAAAACTACCACCGCCCACTTTTCTTGGGCGGAATCATCAGAATGAGCAAAAACAATGCCCATAGTATCGCCCAGCGTTACTTTCCGCATGGAATTAACGCCAAGATTCTATAATACCGCCCGCCCACATTTTTTGGCGTATCGAGCATACTTACCAAAACTAGCGGCCATGAGATCGCCCAGCGTTACTTTCACCACTTTGCACACATATCGCCCACAATATCGCTCGCCCAAAAAAATGCCCACAAAAAGTTGAACTAACCAGAACTAATCACAGCGTTACGGACGCCATGTTCTACATCACATGTCGCATCCTTTAAAAGGCTGCTGTGCTTCAACTTCGGGGGAGTTCAGATGTACTGTGGAGGCCGTTGGAGTTGATGTGAACATCTGTACAAACATCTTGATCATACTGTGACCGATTGGAATTGAATAGGTGCCTTCATTGTGACCAATCGGTGGAAAACAGAGAGCTATTGCAATGGGGCCTGTCCTTTCTCACCCTTTCTTGATGACCAATTACTGCAGACTCGAGATCACCGAAGGTACGCTCCACAGCATTATGTGCCCAATGTAAGACGTGCCAGACTGATGAGAAGGACCAAATGTTACACTCCCCTCAATTACAGGGAGAAGCAGTCTTACCTCAACTTGCCCAACACCACCTGCCTTTGGAGACTGCGATTCCACAAAGAGGTTATCACTGAGGTATGCCAGCTCTTAAGGGGGGATCTGCAGCCTGCCAGCATCATCAGTACTGCACTGTCCGTCGAGGTCAAAGTCACCACGGCACTGTCGTTCTACGCATTGGGTTCTTTTCAGGCCACCGTTTGCCTCAGCATGCCGCACATTGCTGCATAAGACAGGTCACTGAAACCTTGTACGCATGCAGGAGGGACTTGATCAGCTTCCCTATGACCAGGGAGGCACAGAGTGAGAGGGCTCTAGGATTCTCCAGAATTGCAAATTTCCCAAGGCGCAGGGAGCAACAGACTGTATTCACATCGCGATGCGGGCACTTTTTCAGGATGCAGAGGTTTTCAGGAACCGCAAGGGATTCCAGTCCCTGAATGTCCAACTCGTTATCGACCACCAGCAAATTATACTGGCAGTGAATGCTCAATTTCTGGGTAGCATCCATGATGCTCACATCCTGCATGAGACACTGTATCTGACTTGTTTAACAATCAGCCACAAGGTCAATGCTAGATGCTTGGTGACAAAGGATATGGCCTCGCCACTTGGCTGATGATCCCCCTGTGTGACACCTACACTGAAGCCGAGAGGCGATACAATGAGAGCCACAGAATCATTTGCAATATCGTGGAGAAAACCATTGGAGTGCTTAAGCAGTGCTTTAGATGCCCGGATAACTCAGGAGGCGAACCTCCAATACCACCCTGAGCAGGTAGCTCAATTCGTAGTGGTGTGCTCTATGCTGCATAACTTGGCTATCAGGAGAGGACAATAATTGCCTGATGAGTCTGACAGTCCACCTCACCAGAGAGAGGAAGAGGAGGATGGGGAGGTGGGCGCTGACATCGGCCCACAGAATCAGGCTGACGCTGAAGTCATGTCCCCACCCCCCTCTAGGCCACATGAAAGGGCCCGTGGTGGCATGATAGCTGCAAGAGCCTTACGTCAGGAGCTCATCAATGAGCGCTTTGCCTGAAAGAACGTTGATGTTATTTATAAGGCTGACATATTGCTGGGTGTGCAGGACAAAAATCAATGGTGGGTATCACCTTGGTGACAGTTAAAGTTTAAGTTGATTGAAGTTAAGTGTCATTATACCCTTTGATGTTAAGGAATCACCAGCGTGTAACGGTGCAGCTATCTGAGCCAATGCGCAACAAGGTTTTGTTAAATAAAAAACATTTAAACTGAACATTTGTCTGAAATCATCAGTATTTCTGCAAAAAACAACCCCACCCCCCCGCTTCTGCTCCCCACCTCTACCCCTTCCCCTCCTGACTCCAAGCCACCTGGCCGAGGAGCTCCTTAGGCGATGCTTCATTGGGGGGGGGATGACGGCCGAACCGCTGCTTGGACAGATATGGGAGAGCACGGTCCCAAGGTGGGAACATGCTCCGAGCCAGAAGCAAGATGTTGCTGCTGGCTCTCGTGTGTGGTTGGCAATGGGGGTGCGGCACCTTGGGGTGCAGTGCCGTGCTCCGGGACCACTGGGAGCCCTCTGCCATCAGTGTTCTTGGCTACCAGCTCCAGGGCCTCCACCATCCCTTCCATGTTATATCTTATTTGTTGGACAAAAACTCGATGCCAACTATGTTCTTGGTGCTTAGTAGGCTTTTTGCTGCAGGTGAATCTCACTCATGCCTCCCACAACAGCCAAACAAGCACACACCACAGCCACACATGCCTTCAGTTCCTCTCAGCTCCCTCACTCTGTGTCTCCTCTTCTGCGCATGTCATGATGACCCTTGACCTCCTGAATCGTGGGAATAGAGCGTTGCCATGCCGTTGCTAAAGACGGTGACACTTTATGGCAGAAGGTCAGAGAGATTTAACGTAGTAATGCCCAATTTCAAAAATGGAGACTAGGTGTTTTTAGAATGGGTGAGAAGCCGACGATCTGAAAACCCATTTTTAGCGCCCATGCTGGAAATAACGCCCATTTTTGGGCGATATGCACAAAAGTGGAAAATCTACCCCATGGAACCTTCCCTGTTGTGTTGTATGCACCTGTGAGTATGCTCACGGGTTTGTAGAGTTGTTGCACTGAGTGGTTTAGCCAGTCACGTGATGTTCACAAGACTCAATAAAACCCCAGCCAGTTGGGTGTAGGTCATCCACGATGAGATATGCAGTTGCGAGCCGAATGGATGAACTGGTAATGTGTAGTGTGATTGTTAAACCTTTGTTAATAAACTAACCAGTTCTTAATAGCAATGTGTTGCTATGAATTCTTAAGCAAAGAACCCATGAAGCAAATACATTACAGTTGTCTCTGTGGCTCAGTAGTACATCTAATGGAACATTTATTCATTGAGCCATCGGGGAGCCCAATTGGCAAATCTTTATGCCTGAAATTATTTAATAAATGACAGTTTGCAGCTTTCTCATATCTGCTTTTTAGTTATAAAAATAAATACTTTAAAAGCCTGTGATATTTAATTAAATTAATAGTAGATCTCCTATGGCATTGCTCGCAGGTAGTCTGGGTGTACGGCAATGCTGTCATGTTCATCATGTTGGTCCTTTTTGGACCACTGATGGCCATTGATCAAATACTCCCCAATGGAGAAATGGTCTAAATCAGCAAATCCACGTGATTGTAGCTGCTTGTAAACTCACAAGGGCAATTTTGTAACTGCTTGTAAATTTCTTGCTTTGGGCCAGAAGAACCCACCATGAAATGGCTGTCTCTCTCTTTCTCTTATTTAAGGTTGTTTTAGCTATGTAACAAAATGTGACACTTTGAAGTGGGGTATCTGGAGTGTGATGGGTGTGTGCTAAACTCAAGACATTCATATATTTAATAGATAGATGACAGTCCAGCTCCGGGGGATAAACCATTCCTTTCAATTTGTGTGATGTCAGGTGTTTGAATGGATGGAGAAGAATTGGTATACTGAAGACAATCATAAATTCCAAATTCAACATCATCAATGGAAAAGTTCTAAATCAAACTATTTGTAGAACTTTATCAACATTTCTCAGGTGAATGCCAGTTGAAAATTCTGAAACTGTTTGAACATGTATTATTAATTTTGCTATCTTAAAAGATCTTATATTACTATCTTTAGAATTTGTAAAAGACAAAATCTGATGTTTATTGGAAAAACTATCTATTCAGATAAAGTTCAGTCCAAAATTCTTGAGTAAGTAAAAATATTTGTTTCCTACCTAATTATTTCTCTCTTTACCAATTTGTCTCTGCCTTTGAAAAATATTCTCATTCTGTATTCATGATTTGTTAATTTCTACAGATAACTAGTAAATACTTTGGATTGTTTGCTGTGTAATAATTTACTGTAGCCTGACTGCATACAAGCTTTTACATCCATCTCATCCCTCTATTCATGATCTCACAGTGACTTTGCCCTGTTCTCACCCCAGTATCCACACATGCACTTTCCAGCAAGGAAAAGAAAGACTTGCATTTATATAGCACCTTTCATGACCATCAGACATCTCAAAGCGCTCTACGGCCAATGAAGAACTTTTGGAGTGCAGTCATTGTTGTAATGTAGAAAATGTGGCAGCCAATTTGTGCACAGCAAGCTCCCACAAACAGAAATGTGATAATGACCAGATAATCTGTTTTTGTTATGTTGATTGAAGGATAAATATTGGCCAGGATGCCTGGGATAACTCCCCTGCTCGTCTTTGAAATAGTGCCGTGGGATTTTTTACGTCCACCTCAGAGAGTAGACAGGGCCTCCTCGGTTTAACATCTCATCTGAAAGATGGCACCTCCGACAGTGCAGCAGACTCAGCACTGCATTGGAAGGTCGGCCTAGATTATTTTGTGCTCAAATCCCTTGGAGTGGGACTTGAACCCACAACCTTCTGACTCAGAGGTAAGAGTGTTACCCACTGAGCCACGGCGCGTCATGGAAAGTCACTAGGTGCCGAAACCCTGGCTCCTTTTACCCTTCGTAAGCTTGGGAGCTCTGAGGCCAATCCTTGCCACTGCCTTGATTGAGATCAGGTAACACAGCACAGGCCTGGGATCATATCTCGGTCCTTCAAGTATGTAAAGCTCAGTTGCACTGTGGGCACAACAAAAACAACATGCATTTGCAGATTGCTTCTAAGGTTTAAAAAAAAGTTTCAAGGCAATTCACAGATACAAGTAAGAAAGACAGATGCTGAAACAGAAACATTGCTAAAACTCACATTTTTCCAATATAAAGCAAATCTGTCTTATGATTACATTTTCAACCTTCTAGCAGAAACTCACTTAACAGGTGAAAACGAAAAGTTACTACATTATAAAGAGACCTCAAGTCCGTTTAATTAATTATTTCCTTACAATACCTTCGAAAACCAATTTTTTTACAAATACAAGTTACAACAGCACCAAGGCACAATGCCAAAAACTGGTGTGATGCAGTTTTGATCCATTAACTCTGCTGTATTTTGGATCACAACTGCGGTACTATGGGCAGGTGTTGAGCAAAGGCCAGCTTCTACCCACAGAGAAATTAGATGGAGTCCTGCACATTTTTTAGCGACCAGCTCAAGAATAGCATCGGCTAAGGGTAGGTCAACTATCCTACAGTTATTGGAATTCGATTTAGAGTCTGTTAGAATGCACTATGTAGCAAACTGTAGCACTTGGCCTGTGACCCTTGCCCCGATAACTTGAAATTGAGTAGACTCGGCCTATATTCCCTAGAGTTTGGAAGAATGAGAGGTGATATAATTGAAACATATAGGCCCCGAACTTGATGGAAGTTAAGTTCCACCCAAGTTCCATGCAAAGAACCGCTGAGGTCCTGATGGTACTTTGGGTGGAACTTTCATGAAAAAGTCTTGGAAAGACCACCCGGCACTAAAAGAAGCGCTTACGCTATGAATCTGGCCGACAACGGGCGGGAACTCCCAATCTTGGCAGCAAATGCAATCCCCGGCACAGTACCGCCGAGGATTGAGTCGGGCCCAGGGAGGGGGGGGGAACAGATAAAACTAAAAATTTCCAAACAATAAAAAAAAAACACTGGAAAACCTTCAGGGGATGCCATCCACCTGAATCGCTGGAAAAAAAATAAAGAAAAGAAGTTTACTAACCTTTTTTTGCAGGTCTTCATACTTACCGTTGAGGTTAGACCTGCTTCCAAGCGGCGGTCTTTTCCCCTGCTGCAGTGGACTCCCGCCCGGACCAAACTGGCAGCTTGGCGGGCAGGAGGACACTTGGCGCGTTGCATGTCAGCAGATGTCAGCGGGCGGTCTCCAGCGGTCTTCCCTCCCCATCGGGGGGAGGCCTCCACCAAACTTGCTCGGAGAGAAGACAGCCCAGAAAACTATGTGCCAGCGGGCGGTGACTCCACCCAGTTCGGCCCCATAAAATCCTAAGGGGTTTGTTTGACAGGCTTAATGCTGAGTAAATGTTTCCCCTGGCTGGGGAATCTAGAACCCCGGGTCACAGGCTCAGAATAAGGGGTCTGCCAAAGCAACTGAGATGAGGAGAAATTTCTTCACTCAAAGGGTTGTGAATCTTTGAAATTCTCTACCCTAGAGAGCTGTGGATGCTCAAGGGTCGATATATTTTGGGGAATTAAGGGATATGGGGATAATGCGGGAAGGTGGAGTTGAGGTAGAAGATCAGCCATGATCTTATTGAATGGTGGAGCTGTCTCGAGGGGCCAAATGGCCTCCTTCAACTCCTATTTCTTGTGTTTTTTTGTTCTTATGTCCTCAACTCTAAAGAAATCTAAATTTGGCCAGCTCCTCTTTGATGGACTGTAGTGAATCCATTCTTACCACATATTTGATAATCTATTCCAGAGCTCAATAACTCTCTGTGAAAATTAATACATCATGGCACCTAACACGATTGCATGTTTCGTATCTTATACTGATGGCTCCTAGTTCTACCATCCCTATCTAACTCACATGACCTACCCACTCAAACGGAATCTATCATTTTAAAAACCAAAGTTACATCACATCAAAGTTTACACTTCTCCAATGAACAAAGCCATAGGGGTGGAAATCCATCGTGGACGGTAGCGCTAAACAGGCCATATCACATCGGCCGCCTGTTATACACCACGCTTGAAATTCAGTCCCATTGATGTCAATAGAACTGAACAGGTAGCCCACGCAATACAACCCGCTTTGCGCTACTGCCTCAAATAAACTTCTACCCCTTAGCTCTTTGACTTTATCCTGATGGCCGAGACTAGTTTTTATCCTTGGTGCTGTGATCCAGACCTTCTCCTGCGGGAGCGGGGGGGGAAAGAAGGAATGCATTGTATTTTGTACAGTGCCTTTCACGACTACCGGATGACTCAAAACGTTTTACAGCCAATGAAGTACTTTTTGAAGTGTGGATGTGGACGCTGTTGTAATGTGGGAAACGCGGCAGTCAATTTGCGCACAGCAAGCTCCCACAAACAGCAATGTGATAATGACCGGATAATCAGTTTTAATGATGTTGATTGAGGATAAATATTGGCCAGGGCACCGGGGAGAACTCTCCTGCTCTTCATCGAAATAGTGCTGTGGGATCTTTTACATCCACTTGAGAGGGCAAACGGAGAGAGAGAAAGAGAGACAGACAGACAGAGGGCAAGAGAGCAAGATAGAGAGAGAGAGAGTGACAACCACTGAACAATATTCTAGATCAGGCCATGCTAAGGCTTTATAGAAGGTAAGTACTGTATAATGTTTCTAGTTTTATATAGATAGCTTCAGTGTTTTGTCAACTATGCCCTCAATCCCTCTTCTACGCTGCAGCCTTAAATGGGTACCCCTATATGGCATGCACGTGCCTGGAATTACCCAAACCCAAATGTATAATGTAAAGCATGAATATCTCAACTGTCTTACAAAATGTATGTTTCAAATATCGCTTCAAATTTTTCTATTCATTTCAGATATGTTTTCAGTGTCGGACGTTTCAAGTTTGGAAGACAAGCAACCTGCCTTTCGGATCTTCAAACCTTGGTGGGACACTTTCATGGATTATCTGACTATTATTATGCTGTTGTTAGCTATCTTCGGCTGCAGCATACAGCTTTATATGGATGAGACTTTCTGTTTGCCACATTTCAAGAAAGCTGATGAAACCAAAGGGACAAAACCTAGTGAGATAAACTCAACCCTGAAAAATACTCCAGGCACATCTGATGGGAGGGTTACGAAGTTATTCAATTGGCAGTACTTTTTCGTCAATCAAATATGTTATGGTCAAATTCCCTGGTTTACCAGGTTCTTCTCTTACCTCATTTTATTCCATACAGTTGTCCTGATCATCTGCAGCAACTTCTGTTTCACATATCCTAAAACAAGCTCAAAAATGCAACAATTTCTCAACATCCTTCAGAAGTGTTTTCAGTCACCTTGGACGTCCAAAGCCCTTTCTACAGCAGTCGGTGTAGATGCCAGTGAAGTGGAAGAGGCCCTCGAGCGACAGGGGACCTCTGGAAATGACGCTATGAGCAGTCTTAACACTGATGCATCAACCCTTAAAATCCCCACACGTATTCACTCGAGCACACCAGGGAGCGGCTCATCTCTGGACAAGAACGACGCAGAACAAGCCAAAGCTTTGTTTGAGAAAGTAAGGAAATTTAGACTCCATGTTGAAGAGAAAGATACAATCTATAAATTTTATGCTGGGCAAACATTGTTCAAAACTATACATTGCTTAGTTATTATTGGTTACTTTCCAGCCTATATTTATGTTGTCGACTTCTTTAATATATGTGAACCTAATGCGATATCATTGGTTTTTTACACGACTTTCATGTGTACTTATACCACAGCTCGTTTCATCGGCAAAATGGCCCTGCTGTACCTGGGTTTAGTGGTTATCTATTGGCTACTCTGTATCCACACAATATTTTGGGTTTTCAGAAAAACTCTGAAGCAATACTCCTTTGAGAAACGAGGAGAAAACCAATTCACTGATATCCCTGATGTAACAAATGACTTTGCCTTCATGTTGCATTTGATCGATCAGTATGACACTCTGTATTGCAAACGTCTCGCAGTCTTCCTCTCAGAGGTGAGTGAGAAAAAGCTAAAATTGTTAAGTTTGAATAATGACTGGACTGTGGAGAAAGTGAAGATGCATCTAACGAAAACTAAGAAAGATCAGTTTGAGTTGTACCTCTTCATGCTACAAGGGATACCCGAGTCTGTCTATGATGTTACTGAGCTACAAATCTTAAGGCTGGAACTTTGTAGTAATGTTAAAATATCCAACAAAATAACCCAACTTGATCAGCTGGAAGAAATCTGGCTCTCACATTGTGTAACTGAAGTTACACCATCAGCTTTGATGTGGCTGAGGCAGCAACTGAAAAAAGTGGGAGTTAAATATGTGAGTCGTGATGAAATCCCTGAATGGATCTACAAACTGATCCAGCTCAAAGAGCTGTACCTCACTGGAAAGCTAGCAATTGAAAAAAAAGCTGTGGAACTTGAATCCTTAAAGGGACTTCGCTCTCTGAAAGTCCTTTATCTAAAATCGAGTCTCTCTAAACTACCCTCCACCATCATCGATGTTGCATTCCACCTGCTCAAGCTTTGCATTCACAATGATAAGACTAAGCTCTTGAGCCTGAGTATCTTAAAGAAGATGGTAAATCTGACCCAAATTGAACTGCATAACTGTGAGTTGGATAAAATCCCAACTGCCATTTATACCTTATCCAAACTTCAAGTCTTGGACCTTAAAGGTAACAATCTTACCAAAATTGAAGAAATTGCCAACTTGCAATATTTGGAAAAGTTATCCTGTTTGAAGTTTTGGTTCAACATGATCAAAACCATCCCGCCAACTATTAACCGAATCAAAAAGCTGGAGTATCTCTACTTTTCAAACAACCAGATTGAGGTTTTACCAAAAGTCCTTTTCAGCATTGAAAAACTACACTACTTCGATGCACACAATAACAACATTTCCATAATTCCAACTGATATTGGGAACCTCAAAAACCTCTATTATTTGGATTTGGGTTACAATAAAATAGAAACGCTCCCAGATCAGCTTTTCAAATGTAACAAGCTCATGACTCTGAAGCTAAGCAATAACTTAATCTCAAACCTCAGCAGTAAGATCTCAAAGCTCAGTCAACTAACTCTGTTGGAACTCCAAGGAAACAACTTGGACAAACTCCCGGTGGAAATAGGACAATGCACTCTGCTGAGACACAGTGGATTTGTGATAGAACAATATATTTATGAGTCGCTTCCTTCAGAAATAAGAGAAAAGATGGGTGGCACTTAGAATGAGAACCATCAGACATCAATGGTTTAGTTCCAAAGAAGTTGCTACCTCATGAAAAAAAGATTTGCTGTAAGAAAAAAAAGGCACTTGATTTGAACGAAATCCACCGATCATATTACATTTATGGCTATCAGATTTTGAATAAAACAATAAACCTTTCATACTGCCGAGTATTATTACATTTTATGGGCTATCTCTTGGCACAAGCCCCACTCTGGGGCTAGATTTTCGGGGCGGTAATGACGGCGGGGCGGTACAGTTTGCGCCGGGTTACAGTTTGTGCCTCAGTCAGCAAAATTGGGCAGCTGGGCCCTGAGTGTGGGGTGGTGCACACTTCTCTTAGGGCACTAGGCCGGCTGAGCAAATGAAAATCCCGAGCACTCTGTGATAGGCCTGGCGGGGGGCGGGGTGGGGGAGAGAAATAATCTTTAAAAAAACCCACCACAAACATTCCCAATAAATAACTCACGCCACTACAACATAAATCGCAAAAAATAAAAAGCAATCGCACTTGCCTCAGGCCGGCATTATTTACCTCACGGCTTTCACAGGCGGCCCCAGCAGGGGGCACTCTACGGAGTGCTACAGATCGGGCAGGAGCCAAAAATCAAGCCGGTGTCGCGACCAGGGGCGTTGCACCGACCACCGGCTCGCCGCTTCCGGGCGGTAATGTTCTGCGCCCCCGCCGAAACCGGCACCGAAAATCCCGGTGGGGTGCTGGAATCTGGCCATCCGCCGGGAAGAGCTTGCCGCCTGCCCCTCCAGGGTGAAAACAAAGGCAGCAACAGGCTGAAACTCCCGCCCGCAGAAGTTCATTTTAAAATTTGTTCTTGGGAAAGGATGTGATCAACTCTGAAGCCCAAATTTACTGCCAATCCCTAGTTGTCCGAAGAGGGTGGTGGTGCGTCCTTGGGGTCATGCAGAGAATATCACCCGAGCAACAATGAAAGAACAATTGTATATGTTAAAATCAGGATGGTGTGTGACTCTGCGGGGAATTTCGGAGACGATGGTGTTCCCACAACCTTCCTGCTTTTGTCCTTCTCGGTAATCAAGGTCTGGAAAGTGCGGTTGAAGTCAGTTAAGTGAGTTGCTATAGTGCATCTTGTAGATCATACATACTGTACCCATGGTCCCCTGATGATGGAGGGGTTCAATTCTGGGATGTCGATGAAATGAACTGCTGTCCTGGATGATATTGAGCTTTTTCAGTGGTATTGCGGCTGAACACATCAAGACGAGCGGTGTGTGTTCCATTACACGCCTGATCTTGTAAGAACATAAGAATTAGGAACAGGAGTAAGCCATCTAGCTCCTCGAGCCTGCTCCGCCATTCAACAAGATCATGGCTGATCTGGCGTGGACTCAGCTCCACTTACCCGCCCGCTCCCCATAACCCTTAATTCCCTTATTGATTTAAAATCTATCTATCTGTGACTTGAATACATTCAATGAGCTAGCCTCAACTGCTTCCTTGGGCAGAGAATTCCACAGATTCACAACCCTCTGGGAGAAGAAATTCCTTCTCAACTCGGTTTTAAATTGGCTCCCCCGTATTTTGAGGCTGTGACCCCTAGTTCTAGTCTCCCCGACCAGTGGAAACAACCTCTCTGCCTCTATCTTGTCTATCCCTTTCATTATTTTAAATGTTTCTATAAGATCACCCCTCATCCTTCTGAACTCCAATGAGTAAAGACCCAGTCTACTCAATCTATCATCATAAGGTAACCCCCTCATCTCCAGAATCAGCCTAGTGAATCGTCTCTGTATCCCCTCCAAAGCTAGTATATCCTTCCTTAAGTAAGTTGACCAAAACTGCATGCAGTACTCCAGGTGCGGCCTCACCAATATCCTATACAGTTGCAGCAGGACCTCCCTGCTTTTGTACTCCATCCCTCTCGCAATGAAGGCCAACATTCCATTCACCTTCCTGATTACCTGCTGCACCTGCAAACTAACTTTTTGGGAGTTTCATGCACAAGGACCCCCAGGTCCCTCTGCACGCAGCATGTTGTAATTTCTCCCCATTCAAATAATATTCCCTTTTACTGTTTTTTTTTCCCCAAGGTGGATGACCTCACACTTTCCGACATTGTATTCCATCTGCCAAACCTTAGCCCATTCGCTTAACCTATCCAAATCTCTTTGCAGCCTCTCTATGTCCTCTATACAACCCGCTTTCCCACTAATCTTTGTGTCATCTGCAAAGTTTGTTACATTCTGAACCTGTAGTTGGTGGAGGGGCTTTGAGGGATCAGGAGATGTGCTACTTTTCACACAGTACTTCCTGCTCTTTTAGCCATGGGATTGATATGGCTCCTACAGTTACGTCTCTGGCCTATGGTGACCCCTAAGATATGGAGGACTTGGCAATGGTGGTGCCATTGATACTCAGTGGGGGAGATGTTTGGGCTTTCTTATATTTGCGATTTACAGTGGCCCTTCTGTGCCACTTGTCAGCCAAAGCCTGGCTGCCATCCAGCTCCTGCTGCAGACTGGCACGGGCTATTTCATTATTGGAGGATGTCATGTATTTGCTTCATGGGTTCTTTGTTTAAGAATTCATAACAACACATTGCTATTAAGAACGAGTTGATTTATTAGCAAAGGTTTAACAATCACACTACACATTACCAGTTCATTCACGAGGCTCACAATCACCTGCCTCATCATGGATCCCCTGAACCCAACTGGCTGGGGTTTTATTGAGTCTTGTGAACATCACGTGACCGACTAAGCCACTCCCAGTTCAACACCTCTACAACTATTTTAGTGCAAAACTATAAATCAAGTGCCCCCTTATTAAAGGTGCACTAGAACCGACAAATTAACAAATTAACTTTGGAACAAAAAAACCCATCAAATTAAAATTTGGTTGCCGGGGGTGATGATGCACTCCAGTCCTTCCGGTGCTCACCTCTCATAGAAGGCCATAAGCGTAACAGTGGATACCGCGTGCTCCATCTCCAGGGACACCCTGGCTCAGATGTAACCGCGGAATAAAGCCAGACAGTTGGGCTGAACGACACTGTCGACCGCCCGCTGCCTGGACCGGTTAATGGCCCCCTTGGCCAGGCCCAGGAGCAGTCCTATGAGGAGGCCTTCCGACCTGACCGCTCCCCTCCGCACAGGTTGCCCAAAAATCAGGAGCGTGGGACTGAAGTGCAACCAGAATTTGAGGAGCAGCCCCTTCAAATATTGGAACAGGGGCTGCAACCTGACACACTCCACATAAACATGGAACACCGACTCCTCCAAACGCAGAAATTGCAGGTGACCTGGGAGTCCGTGAACCGACTTAAAAACTAATTGCATGGAACTGCCCCATGCAACACCCTCCAGGCCAAGTCCCCAATAAATAAAGGGAGGACTCCTGTGTAGATAGCACTCCATCGGGGACCCCCGCCTCTTCCAGACGGCAAGGTGGTGCACCATGGTGTGCCCGGACGGCCGACGAGAATGGCAAAGTAGAGAGTGTGCAAGAGCAGCCCGTACAGGAATCCCCTCTGTGCAGAATTGAAAGGCACGGAGGGGATTTCCCGGAGGAGGCTCAAGTTGTGAGGCGTTGGCACCCGAGGGAGGTTTTGTGGATTGGCGCAGGTGAGGAATTTCGTCTGGACGGGGTCAGTTTCAACAGCTCTGCAACTATTTTAGTTGCAATCAGTAATCAAGTGCCCCCTGATTAAAGGGGGAGGCACACTCCAAAAACTTTTCAAGTGCCTCCTTGTTTTTTGGGTTTTTTTTTGAGGGCACTGAAACACAAATTATATAAGTGCCCCCTGGCTAAAAGGGGCCGGGGGAGAGGGCACTAAAACCGGCAATTAAACAAATTAACATTTGGATATAAAATCAAATTAAAATTTGGTTGCTGGGCGTGATGATGCACTCCAGTCCCTCCGGTGCCCACCTCTCGCGGAAGGCCGCGAGCGTACCCTTGGACACCGAGTGCTCCATCTCCAGGGACACCCTGGCTCGGATGTAGGCGCGGAAGAGAGGCAGGCAGTCAGGCTGAACGACCCCCTCGACCGCCTGCTGCCTGGACCGGCTGATGGCCCCCTTGGCTGTACCCAGGAGCAACCCTACGAGGAGGCCCTCGGACCCACCGCTCCCCTCCGCACAGGGTGCCCAAAGATCAGGAGTGTGGGACTGAAGTGCAACCAGAATTTGAGGAGCAGCCCCTTTAAATATTGGAACAGGGGCTGCAACCTCACACACTCCATGGAACACGGACTCTTCCAGACCGCAGAAATTGCAGGTGGCCTGGGAGCCCGTGAACCGACTTAAAAACTTATTGCATGAGACTGCTCCATGCAACACCCTCCAGGCCAAATCCCCAATAAATAAGGGGAGGACTCCTGCGTAGAGTGCACTCCATCGGGGACCCCCGCCACCTCCGGATGGCAGACGAGGTTGACAAGGTGGAGAGTGTGCAAGAACAGCTGTACAGGAATTCCCTCCACGCAGAATTGAAAGGCATGGAGGGGATTTCCCGGAGGAGGCTCAAGTTGTGGGGTGCCGGCACCCAAGGGAGGTTTCGGGGATTGGCGCCGATGAGGAATTCCGTCCAGAATTCAACAGCTCTACAAACTTGCGAGCATAGTTACATTAAAGAAGAGTTGTGAATGGAGCTGAAAACTGTGGAATTGTCAGCAAACAGCCACTGACCTTGTGACAGAAGGAAAATCATTGATGAAGGAGCCAGCCCCAATTCTGTCCCCACATTTTGTCTTCACATGTGCACTTTCCAACATGCCACGAGATAACCATAAGAACAAAAGAAATTAGGAGCAGGAGTAGGCCAAAAGGCCCCTCGAGCCTGCTCCGCCATTCAATAAGATCATGGCTGATCTGATCATGGACTCAGCTCCACTTCCCCACCCGCTCCCCATAACCCCTTATCCCCTTATCGTTTAAGAAACTGTCTCTTTTTGTCTTAAATTTATTCAATGTGCCAGCTTCCACAGCTCTCTGAGGCAGCGAATTCCACAGATTTACAACCCTCTGAGAGAAGAAATTTCTCCTCATCTCTGTTTTAAATGAGCGGCCCCTTATTCTAAGATCATGCCCTCTAGTTCTAGTCTCCCCAGTTATGTATGTAACCCTTGGCATCCCTTGGGAGCACTGTATATAAGCAGGCCTCCCACGCTGTACCAGCACTCTGGAGTTCAATTAAAGGAGCTAAGGTCACACTTGCGCATTGCATACAGTACTCAGTTTCATCCTTTATTATGAGCATAATATCCCCTATTAGTGGAAACATCCTCTCTGCATCCACCTTGTCAAGCCCCCTCATAATCTTATACGTTTCGATAAGATCACCTCTCATTCTTCTGAATTCCAATGACTAGAGGCCCAACCTACTCAACCTTTCCTCGTAAGTCAACTCCCTCATCCCCGGAATCAACCTAGTGAACCTTCTCTGAACTGCCTCCAAAACAAGTATAGCCTTTCGTAAATATGGAAACCAAACCTGCACGCAGTATTCCAGGTGTGGCCTCACCAATACCTTATATAGCTGCAGCAAGACTTCCCCGCTTTTATACTCCATCCCCTTTGCAATAATACCATTGGCTTTCCCGATCACTTGCTGTACCTACATACTATCCTTTTGTGTTTCATGCACAAGTACCCCCAGGTCCCGCTGTACTGTGGCACTTTGCAATCTTTCTCCATTTAAATAATAACTTGTTCTTTGATATTTTTTCTGCCAAAGTTCATGACCTCACACTTTCTAACATTATACTCCATCTGCCAAATTTTTGCCCACTCACTTAGCCTGTCTATGTCCTTTTGCAGATTTTTGGTGTCCTCCTCACACATTGCTTTTCCTCCCATCTTTGTATCGTCAGCGAACTTGGCTACATTACACTCAGTCCCTTCTTCCATGTTGTTTATATAGCTTGTAAATAGTTGGGGTCCCAGCACTGATCCCTGCAGCAGCCCACTAGTTACTGAATGAACTATTTATCCCGACTCTCCATTCTCTGTTAGTTAGCCAATCCTCTATCCATGCTAATATATTACCCCCAACCCCGTGAATTTTTATCTTGTGCAGTAACCTTTTATGTGGCAGCTTGTCAAATGCCTTCTGGAAATCTAAATACACCACATCCATTGGTTCCCCTTTACCCACCCTATTCGTTACATCCTCAAAGAACTCCAGCAAATTTGTCAAACATGACTTCCCCTTCATAAATCCATGCTGACTCTGCCTGACTGAATTTTGCTTTTCCAAATGTCCTGTTACTACTTCTTTAATAATGGACTCTAACATTTTCCCAACCACAGATGTTAGACTAACTGGTCTATAGTTTCCTGCTTTTTGTCTGCCTCCTTTTTTAAATAACCAATCAGACGTGGGACATCTGGTTGACTTTCCCCTCTCTAGCGCAGTAGCACTGTGGTCAATTGTACAACTTACTGCCTCCCTGAGATCAGCATAAACTGACAAACAAGTCACACAGTTTCCTGATCTGCTCTAATTTCCTATTGATAGCCTAACACTAAACTAAGTTAAGATCTGGCCCTAAATGAATAGTTAAACAAGAGGAGAAATGTTGCAACTTTTTTAACTTTTCAGTTTTCATTGATCCACACACAGACTGATTGCACATAGGTCAACACGGAAAATGCCTAACTTTATTTACAAGGAAAACTAATCATCACAGAGAAGGTAAAACCAATGGATCACAGGGTGCATTCACACTGCAACAAGTGAACTAAGAATGATTCCATATTTGAAGAAGCTCCTCTAAAATCCAGTTTTACTTTCTGAGTTTAAATCGCTGTGGAGACTGTTGACATCATTATGCCATGACTTCACAACTGCACATTTGATGGTTACATTTATATGAACTAAAACAATTTCCCACTTTATTTCCAGAAGGAATAAAAAGGTTTTAAGAGTTCTGTTTATTCTTACCTGCCTTGCTTGTCGTTTTACGATTAAGCTTTTAATCTGAATTGCAGGTCTACAGGAAGGATAGGGAAACTGTTAGAGGGGAAGGAGTAATCTTCGTGATTAAGGATAAAATTAGTTCAATGATAAGAGAAGATATAATGAGAGATAAGTGGGCAGTGGAGACTTTATGGGTAGAATTAAGAAATAGAAAAGAATTTAAGACTGTAGTGGGAGTTGTGTGGAAAAAGCTGTAATGTGGCAGAATGTATAAATGCAGAGATTAGACAAGCATGTAGTAAAGGCAGAGTGGTTTTAATGAGGGATTTTAACTTCCATATAGATTGGGATAAGCAGACTAGCTTGTGTCTGAAAGGTAGCAAATTTCTTGAATGTTTCAGGATAGTTTTCTGCAATGATATGTCCTAGAACCAATAAGAAGGCAGGCCATAATAGATTTAATAATGAGTAATGAGTCAGATTTAGTTAACAGCCTAATGGTACGTGAATATTTATCTAATAGTGATCATAATATGATCGAGTTCAAAATTGTATTTGAAAGGGAAAAACTTGAAACAGCTATTAAGATACTAGATAAGGCTGATTTCAGCGGGATGAGACAGAGACTGTCCACAGTAAATTGGGAAAATATGTTAATGGGTAAATTGACAGAAGATCAGTGGGAGGTGTTCAAAAAATAATTTTACATGATACAGAACCAGTTTATAGCTCTAAGGGACAAGAACTCCACTTGTCCAAAAATACAGCTATGGACGACAAAAGAATTAAGGGCCAACATAAAACTAAAAGAAAAAGCACACAAAACTGGAAAAAATAGCACAGATCCTGGTAACTAAAAGAGATACAAAGAACAACAAAAGGTGACAAAACAGATAGTAAGAGCTGCAAAATGGGAGTATGAAAAGTAACTTGCAAGGAATATCAAAACCAACATAATTCTTTTTTACAATTACATTAGAAAAAGAGGGTGCTAAGGAGCAATGTGGGCCCCTTGAAAACTGATAATGGTGATATCGTAAATGAAAATAAGAAAATGGTGACATGTTGAATAATTACTTTGTGTCAGTATTTACAGTAGAAGAAGAAGAAGAGGATAGCCTGCCGGACGTCCCAAGGAAACTAATATTGAATCAAGAACGGGCACTCACCAAAATTAATGTAAGAAAAATAACAGTGATGAAGAAAATAATGGCACTAAAGAGTGACAAATCCCCAGCACCAGATGATTTCCATCCCAGGGTTTTAAAGGAAGTAGGTGAGCACATTGCAGATGCCCTAACTATAATCTTCCAAAGTTCTCTCGATTCAGGAACTGTTCCTTTAGATTGGAAAATTCCACATGTCACTCCGCTTTTTAAGAAAGGTGAGTGAGGGAAAGCAGGAAATTATAGATCAGCTAGCCTAACATCTGTTGCCAGGGAATTACTAGAGTCTATAACTAAGGATAGAGTGACTGAACACCTTGAAAATTTTCAGCATGGATTTGTAAAGGGTAGGTTATGCCTGACGAACCTGATTGAATTTTTTTAAGTGGTGACTAAAGTAATGGACAGGGGAATATCTATGGATGTTATTTATATGGACTTCCAGGTAGCATTTGATAAAGCCTCTCATAAAGAGACGGTTAACTCATCCTGAATCTCACGGAATTGAAGGCAAATTATTGATCTGGTCAGGAAATTGGCTGAGCGGCAGGAGACAGAGAGTAGGGATAAAAGGCAGGCACTCTAATTGGCAGGATATGACTAGCGGTGCACCAGAGAGATCTGTGTTGGGGCCTCAACTATTCACCATATTTATTAACGACTTAGATGCTGGGATAGAGAGCCACATATTCAAGTTTGCCGATGACACAAAGATAGGCGACATTGTAAGCAATATAGAGGGAAGCATAATATTACAATGAGATATTAATAGATTAAGTAAATGGGCAAAACAGTGGCAAATGGATTTCAATATACGCATGTGAGGTCATCCACTGTGGAACTAAAAAGGTTAGAACAGGTTACTTTCTAAATGGTGATAAGCTAGAAACAGTGGAGGTCCAAAGAGACTTTAATGGTCCATGTACATAGATTATTAAAATGTCATGGACAGGTACAGAAAATAAACAAAAAGACTAATGGAACGCTGGTCTTTATATCTAGAGGACTAGAATATAAGGGGGTAACAGTTATGCTACAGCGATACAAAGCCCTGGTTAGACCACACCTAGAGTATTGTGTTCAGCACTACACCTTAGGAAAGATATATTGACCTTGAAGGGAGTGCAGGGTAGATTTACCAGAATGATACCTGAATTCCAAGGGTTAAATTATGAGGAGAAATTACAAAAATTAGGTTTGTATTCCCTGTAATTTAGAAGGTTAAAGGATGACTTGATCGAAGCTTTCTAGATATTAAGGGGAACTGATATGGTAGATAGAGAGAAACAATTTCTCCTGGTTGGGGAGTTTTAGACGAAGGGCATAAATTAGAGCCAGCTCCTTCAACAGTGAAGTTAGGAAACACTTCTACACACAACAGGTGATTAAAGTTTGTAACCCTCTTCCGCAAACGGCAGCTGATGGTGAGTCAATTATTCTTTTTAAATCTGACATTGATAGATTTTTGTTGACCAAACGTATTAAGGGATATGGGGCAAAGCTGGGTATATGTAGTTAGGTCACAGATCAGCTATGATCGCATTGAATTGCACAACAGTAGTGGGTAAATTGCACATCGGTAGTGGGTAAAATGATGGAATCAATTATTAAGGATGTCATAGCAGTGCATTTGGAAAGAGGTGACATGATAGGTCCAAGTCAGCATGGATTTGTGAAAGGGAAATCATGCTTGACAAATCTTCTGGAATTTTTTGAGGATGTTTCCAGTAGAGTGGATAAGGGAGAACCAGTTGATGTGGTATATTTGGACTTTCAGAAGGCGTTCGACAAGGTCCCACACAAGAGATTGATGTGCAAAGTTAGAGCACATGGGATTGGGGGTAGTGTACTGACATGGATTGAGAACTGGTTGTCAGACAGGAAGCAAAGAGTAGGAGTAAATGGGTACTTTTCAGAATGGCAGGCAGTGACTAATGGGGTACCGCAGGGTTCTGTGCTGGGGCCCCAGCTGTTTACACTGTACATTAATGATTTAGATGAGGGGATTGAGTGTAGTATCTCCAAGTTTGCGGATGACACTAAGTTGGGTGGCAGTGTGAGCTGCGAGGAGGATGCTGTGAGGCTGCAGAGCGACTTGGATAGGTTAGGTGAGTGGGCAAATGCATGGCAGATGAAGTATAATGTGGATAAATGTGAGGTTATCCACTTTGGTGGTAAAAACAGAGAGACAGACTATTATCTGAATGGTGACAGATTAGGAAAAGGGGAGGTGCAAAGAGACCTGGGTGTCATGGTACATCAGTCATTGAAGGTTGGCATGCAGGTGCAGCAGGCGGTTAAGAAAGCAAATGGCATGTTGGCCTTCATAGCAAGGGGATTTGAGTACAGGGGCAGGGAGGTGTTGCTACAGTTGTACAGGGCATTGGTGAGGCCACACCTGGAGTATTGTGTACAGTTTTGGTCTCCTAACCTGAGGAAGGACATTCTTGCTATTGAGGGAGTGCAGCGAAGGTTCACCAGACTGATTCCCGGGATGGCGGGACTGACCTATCAAGAAAGACTGGATCAACTGGGCTTGTATTCACTGGAGTTCAGAAGAATGAGAGGGGACCTCATAGAAACATATAAAATTCTGACGGGGTTAGACAGGTTAGATGCAGGAAGAATGTTCCCAATGTTGGGGAAGTCCAGAACCAGGGGTCACAGTCTAAGGATAAGGGGTAAGCCATTTAGGACCGAGATGCGGAGGAACTTCTTCACCCAGAGAGTGGTGAACCTGTGGAATTCTCTACCACAGAAAGTTGTTGAGGCCAATTCACTAAATATATTCAAAAAGGAGTTAGATGAGGTCCTTACTGCTAGGGGGATCAAGGGGTATGGCGAGAAAGCAGGAATGGGGTACTGAAGTGAATGTTCAGCCATGAACTCATTGAATGGCGGTGCAGGCTAGAAGGGCCGAATGGCCTACTCCTGCACCTATTTTCTATGTTTCTATGTTTCTATGTAACAGGCTTGAGGGGCTAAATGGTCTACTCCTGTTCCTATGTTCCTAGAACACTGTATTTAAACTGTGGTCTGGGATCTGCGGACAGCCCCAGCTCCTGGGGATTTCGCTTGGACAGTTCCTAGTTTGGTGTGCTCTGACATCAATGGTCCCAATTATTGTGTTCCTAACACAGATGAGGCTGCACACAGGGAGGTTAAAGTAACAGTCTTTAATAAGACACTCCAGAGTGAGGAACAGGCCTTAGGGGCTGGCTTATATACAGTGCTCCCAAGGGATACTGGGATCCCTAGGGACTTCAGGGGATGAGCTCCCTGGTGGCGGAACATGGGAGTGCATGCTTTACAGATACACAACATTACTCCCCCCCCCCCCCCCCCCCCCCCACAAAGTCAAAGTGAAAACTATTTACAAGATGAGGCGGTCGGGAGCCTTTCTTTCCCTGGTGGAACGCCTCGGTACAAATGTCTGTTCTGGTGTGTTGGCTGTGCCCTTGCTGGGCTGTTGGGCGTCATGGATTCGATTTCCTGGTCCGGGGTGGTGTCGTTGATCCTTTGGTTGTGCGTTGTGGGCTCGAAAAAGGTGGTGTCTGTTGTGGGTTGTTCAGGGCAGTCTGTGAACCGCAGCCTTGTTTGGTCCAGGTGCTTTCTGAAAATTTGTCCATTGTCTAGTTTGACTACAAACACCCTATTCCCTTCTTTAACTATCACCGTGCCCGCGATCCACTTGGGACCATGTCCATAGTTTAGCACATACACAGGGTCATTCAGATCAATTTCCCGTGACACAGTGGCACGACCATCGTTTACATTTTGTTGTGCCGCCGGCTCTCTACCTGATCATGCAGATTGGGTGAACCAGCGAGAGTCTGGTTTTAAGTGTCCTTTTCATGAGTAGCTCAGCCGGGGGCACCCCTGTGTGCGAGTGGGGTCTCGTGCGGTAGCTGAGCAGTACTCGGGACAGGCGGGTTTGGAGTGAGCCTTCTGTGATTCATTTAAGACTCTGTCTGATGGTTTGTACTGCCTGCTCTGCCTGCCCATTGGAGGCTGTTTAAACGGGGCCGAGGTGACATGTTTGATCCCATTGCGGGTCATGAATTCTTTAAATTCGGCACTGGTGAAACATGGCCCGTTGTCACTGACCAGTATGTCAGGCAGGCCGTGGGTGGCAAACATGGCCCTCAGGCTTTCAATGGTGGCGGTGGCGGTGCTTCCCGACATTATTTCACATTCAATCCATTTTGAAAAAGCATCCACCACCACCAGAAACATTTTACCGAGAAACGGGCCTGCATAGTCGACATGGATCCTCGACCATGGTCTGGAGCGCCAGGACCACAAATTTAGTAGTGCCTCTCTGGGCGCGTTGCTCAACTGAGCACATACGCTGCATTGCCGTACACAGGACTCTAAGTCAGAGTTGATACCGGGCCACCACATGTGGGATCTGGCTATCGCTTTCATCATTACTATACTCGGGTGTGTGCTATGGAGATCCGAGATGAACGTCTCCCTGCCCTTTTTTGGTAGCACTACGCGGTTACCCCACAACAGGCAGTCTGCCTGAATGGACAGCTTGTCCTCTCGCCGCTGGAATGGCTTGATTGGCTCTTGCATTTCAACGGGGATGCTGGCCCAGCTCCCATGCAGTACCCAGTTTTTTACTAGGGACAGCAGAGGATCTTGGCTGGTCCAAGTCCTAATCTGGCGGGCCGTGACAGGTGATTTATCATTTTCAAATGCTTCCATGACCATCAACAAGTTTGCAGGCTGCGTCATTTCTACCCCCGTGGTGGGCAATGGTAGCCGACTGAGAGCATCCGCACAGTTCTTGGTGCCTGGCCTGTGGCGGATGGTATAGTTATACGCTGATAGCGCGAGTGCCCACCTTTGTATGCGGGCTGAGGTATTAGTATTTATCTCCTTGTTTTCAGCGAACAGGGATGTGAAGGGCTTGTGATCGGTTTCCAGCTCAAATTTGAGGCCAAACGGGTACTGATGCATTTTCTTTACCCCGAACACACACGCTAATGCCTCTTTCTCAATCATGCTGTAGGCCCTCTCGGCCTTAGACAAGCTCCTGGAAGCATAGGCGACAGGTTGCAACTTCCCCGCAACGTTAGCTTGTTGTAATACACACCCGACTCCGTACGACGACGTGTCACATGCTAGCACAAGTCTTTTACATGGGTTATACAATACAAGCAGCTTGTTGGAGCATAAAATGTTTCTGGCTTTCTCAAAAGCAATTACTTGTTTTTTTTCCCCATACGCAGTTCTCACCTTTGCACAATAAAACATGTAGGGACTCTCAAAGGGTGCTTAACCCCGGTAGGAAGTTACCAAAATAGTTGAGGAGTCCCAGGAACGACTGCAGCTCCGTGACATTCTGTGGCCTGGGCGCGTTCCTGATAGCCTCTGTCTTGGCGTCTGTGGGCCGAATGCCATCCGCCGCGATCTTTCTCCCCAAAAACTCCACTTCTGTTGCCATGAAGATGCACTTCGACCTCTTCAGCCGCAGCCTTACGCGATCTAGTCGCTGGAGGACCTCCTCCAGGTTTTGCAGGTGCTCGGCGGTGTCCTGACCCGTGACCAATATGTTGTCCTGAAAGACCACCATGTGTGGTACCGACTTGAGTAGGCTCTCCATGTTTCTCTGGAAGATCGCTGCAGCCGACCGAATTCCAAACGGGCATCTGTTGTCGATGAACAGTCCCTTGTGTGTGTTGATGCAGGTGAGGCCCTTCGAAGACTCCTCCAGCTCCTGTGTCATGTAGGTTGAAGTCAGGTTGAGCTTGGTGAATGTCTTGCCTCCTGCCAGCATCGCAAATAGGTGTCTGCCTTAGGTAGCGGGTATTGGTCCTGTAGCGAGAAACGATTAATAGTTATTTTATAATCGCCGCAAATCCTGATCGTGCCATCACTTTTAAGTACTGGAACAATCGGGCTGGCCCACTCGCTGAATTCCACTGGGGAGATGATGCCCTCGCATTGCAGCTTGTCCAGCTTGATTTCCACTCTCTCCCTCATCATGTGAGGTACCGCTCGTGCCTTGTGGTGAATGGGTCGTGCCTCTGGGACCAAGTGGATCCGCACCTTCGCCCCGGAAAAGTTTCCAATGCCTGGCTCAAAAAGAGAAGAAAATTTGTTAAGAATCTGGGTACATGAGGCCTCATCGACATGTGATAGTGCTCGGATGTCATCCCAGTTCCAGCGGATTTTGCTCTGCCAGCTCCTTCCAAACAGTGTGGGGCCATCGCCCGGGACAATCCAGAGTGGCAGTTCGTGCACCGTGTCCTCGTAGGTGACCTTGACCATGGCGCTGCCCAGGACAGTGATAAGCTCTTTGGTGTATGTTCTCAGTTTCGTGTGGATGGGGCTCAGGGCTGGTCTGAATGCCTTGTTGCACCACAGTCTCTCAAACATCTTTTTACTCATGATGGATTGGCTAGCGCCAGTGTCCAGTTCCATGGCTACGGGTAAGCCATTCAATTTTACGTTTAGCATTATAGATGGACATTTCATCAAAAATGTGTGAACCCCATGTACTTCAGCATCTGCCTCCTCTCTCTGAGGCTCGAAATTGCTTTGGTCCACCATGGACCGATCTTCTTCTGCCACGTGGTGGTTAGCAGGCTTTACAGAGCTTGCAGCTCGTTTGCAAGCTCGTTGGAGGAGTCCCATTGTTCCACAGCTCTTGCAAACATACCCTTTGAAGCTGCATGAATAGGCTGAATAGAAGCCTGCACAACACCAACAAGGTGTGAATTGCCGTACATTCATCCTTTGTTGGGGACTCTGAGTCATCTGGGTCACCTGAGGCCTGCTGGCAGTTGCAGACTCGTGGATTCTGCCCTGTACATTTCTGCTCGCAAACACAGTTCCAGTTAATTTATGAACATTGCTAGCACTTGTGTGCTGAGAGATTTGTTTGGTGTTATCACTGGTGGACATAAACGTCTGTGCTATCGCAATGGCCTTACTGAGGGTCGGTGTCTCTACAGTCAAAAGTTTTCGTAGGATGGTCTCGTGGCCAATGCCCAGTACAAAAAAGTCTCTGAGCATTTGCTCCAGGTAGCCATCAAACTCACATTGTCCTGCAAGTCGCCTTAGCACGGCGACGTAGCTCGCCACTTCCTGACCTTCAGATCGCTGGCACGTGTAGAACCGATATCTCGCCATCAGCACGCTCTCTCCCAAACCAGTGTACACAGCTCCTCATATGACTTATCTGTGGGTTTCACCGGGGCCAGAAGATTCTTCATGAGGCTGTAGGTCGGTGCCCCGCAGACTGTGAGGAGGACCGCTCTCCTTTTTGCAGCGCTTCCTTCTCCGTCCACATCGTTGGCTACAAAGTACTGGTCTCGCCGTTTGACATAGGCTACCCAGTCCTCACCCTCTGAGAACTTCTCCAGGATGCCCACAGTTTGCTGCATCTTTGCGTTGGATTCGTATACTCGTCGCTAGTTATTGCATTCCTAACACAGATGAGGCTGCACACAGGGAGGTTAAAGTAACAGTGACCTCAGTCTTTAATAAGACACTCCAGAGTGAGGAACAGGCCTTAGGGGCCGGCTTATATACAATGCTCCCAAGGGATGCTGGGATCCCTTGGGACTTCAGGGGATGAGCTCCCTGGTGGCGGAACATGGGAGTGCATGCTTTACAGATACGCAATACCAGTCTCTGTTATATAGTGGTGGAAAGCAATATAATTGGACACTGAAGCTGGCGTGTGAATGCAGGAGAACCAGATTCATACAGATAGAAGCATTGTAAGAAGTACAGAGCAGGCCTGCCAGCATCTGGCGGGAGGGGTTAGGGGGGTAGATTAACGGTTGACAGAGAGGCCCATTTTCTGCTATTTGTATAGAATTAGCCTCATTCGATGGCTAATCTAGGCTGACACTCCAGTGCAGTGCCAAGGGAGTGCTGCACCTTCAGAGGTGCCGTCTTTCGGATGAGACATTAAAACGAGGCCTCATCTGCTCTCTGAGGTGGACGCAAAAGATCCCGGCACTATTTCGAAGAAGAGCAGGAGAGTTATCCCCGGTGTCCTGGCCAATATTTATCCCTCAAGCAACATCACTTAAAAAAAAGATTATCTGGTCATTATCACACTGCTGTTTGTGGGAGCTTGCTGTGCGCAAATTTTCTGCCGCGTTTCCCACATTACAACAGTGACTACACTCCAAAAAGTACTTAATTGGCTGTAAAGCGCTTGGGGACATCCGGTGGTCGTGAAGCTTGGGGACATCCGGTGGTCGTGAACGGTGCTATATAAATGCAAGTCTTTCTAATGTTCGAAATTTTCCGTGAACTCTGCCCTTGTTTCGGGTCAGGTGGTGAATCTGGCCCCAGTTCAAATATTTGTTATTTGTTTCCCGTATCGCAGCAATCGTGAAAGATTTATTTTTACACGCACAGCTCTGACCTCAAGGCTAATGCCGACGACCCACTGATCCGCTCGGTCACCTGCCTCTGGCGCAGATGACAAAAGACGACTGCATGCGACAGGCAAAGGCTGAGCCCGGGGCCGCTCTCCCCCGACAAGTCCCTGGGCTCCGACCGCAGCTGGCAGGAGGCGAACCATTCGTTCACTAACATGGTCACCGATGAACTCGGCGCGGCGGTGAGTCACTCGAAACTTGATTCGGCAACTTTAGAAAAGTCTCCCGGCAGATTCTCTTACCGTGTAATATTCTTATCAGCAAATGTGTTTGGATTTTTCGTATGTGGAGAGGAGAGCGGGAATCCACCTTATGTCACATTATAATCACATTTAACCCACATTATATTGCATTGAATCCACATTATGTCACTAGCACATTTAATCCACATATCATATCACATTTAATCCACACTATATCACATTTAATCCACATATTATAATATCACATTGAATCCACCTTATATCACGAATCTGCATTTTATCACATTATAGCTCCATGTACATTTACTCCAAATATTATATTGCAGCTCAGAGAAGGTTCTCTGTTGATTCCTGAGATGAAGGGGTTGACTTACGAAGAAAGATTGAGCAGGTTGGGCCTATACTCATTGGAGTTTAGAAGAATGAGAGGTGATCTTATTGAAACATATAAGATACTGAGGGGGCTCAACAAGGTAGATGCAGAGAGGATGTTTCCACTCGTGGGGAATATAGAACTAGGGGGCATAGTTTCAGAATAAGGGGGTCACACATTTAGAACTGAGATGAGGAGGAATTTCTTCTCTGAGGGTCATAAATCTGTGGAATTCTCTGCCCCAGAGAACTGTGGTGGCTGGGTCATTGAATATATTTAAGGTGGTGATAGATAGATTTTTGAGGGAGTTGAGGGTTATGGGGAGCAGGGCAGGGAAGTAGAGCTGAGCCCAAGATCAGATCAGCCATGATCTTATTAAATGGCGGAGCAGGCTCGAGGGGCCAAATGGCCTACTCCTGCTCCTATTTCGTATGTTCTTATTTCTTATGTTTTTATCACATGGAAGCCACATTATAGCACGTTTAATCCACATTCACATTATATCCATATATCATATTGAATCCACATTATGTCACATTGAATTTGCTTTATATCCCATTTAATCCATGTTATATCTGCCTGCATCACATAGTTTACACTACAATTGAGGTTTCTATCACAGGAAGTAGAGACAAAACATCTTTGGTAAAACTTGTCCATTTCTTTTCATCGATCGGGAGAGTCATTTGTCGAACATTTATTGATTGCGCCATCATAATCATAGGCAGTCCCTCGAAATCGAGGAAGACTTGTTTCCACTCTAAAAGTGAGTTCTTCGGTGACTGAACAGTCCAAAACGGGAATTACAGTCTCTGTCACAGGTGGGACAGACAGTCGTTGAAGGAAAGGGTGGGTGGGGAGTCTGGTTTGCCAGATGCTCCTTCCGCTGCCTGCGCTTGTTTTCTACATGCTCTCGGCGACGAGACTCGAGGTGCTCAGCGCCCTCCCGGATGCACTTCCTCCACTTAGGGCGGTCTTTGGCCAGGGACTCCCAAGTGTCGGTGGGGATGTTGCATTTTTATCAGGGAGGCTTTGAGGGTGTCCTTGGAACGTTTCCTCTGCCCACCTGGGGCTCGCTTGCTGTGTAAGAGTTCCGAGTAGAGCGCTTGCTTTGGGAGTCTTGTGTCAGGCATGCGAACAATGTGTCGGGTATGCAATCATAATAAGGCAAGTTGTATAATGAAGTTGAAGTGTGGCAGTCGGCAGGCCTGGGGATATGTACCGAGTCATTACTTTGCTCCTCTTCGGTCTGTGCACTAGTCTGGCCATCCCTGACTGCCAGCGGATCGGAGAAGGTGTATAGCGGGGCCCACATGTTGGGCGAAACATCTGCCATTTATTTTCCCCCTCCACTCTGGTAGGTGCTAACATACACTGGGATGTAGTTCCAGTGGGTCTTGGCAGGCTATGCATCACAACGGAGGCCCATCCTGTCTTCACTTACCATCTAACAGGGATTGAATAATAAATTGGGGCAGGTCCTTTTCGGGTTGGAAATCGGTGGTTAGTGGTGTGCCACAGGGATCGGTGCTGGGACCATAACTGTTTACAATATACATAGATGACCTGGAAGAGGGGATAGTGTAGTGTAACAAAATTTGCAGATGACACAAAGATTAGTGGGAAAGCGGGTTGTGTAGAGGACACAGAGAGGCTGCAAAGAGATTTAGATAGGTTAAGCGAATGGGCTAAGGTTTGGCAGATGGAATACAATGTCAGAAAATGTGAGGTCATCCACCTTGGAAAAAAAAACAGTAAAAGGGAATATTATTTGAATGGGGAGAAATGACAACATGCTGCGGTGCAGAGGGACCTGGGGGTCCTTGTGCATGAAACTCTTTTTGGAAAAATTACAATTTTCCTGACCGGGAATCGAACCCGGGCCACGGCGGTTAGAGCGCCAAATCCAAACCAATAGAATCCCAAAAAGTTAGTTTGCAGGTGCAGCAGGTAATCAGGAAGGCGAGTGGAATGTTGGCCTTCATTGCAAGAGGGATGGAGTACAAAAGCAGGGAGGTCCTGCTGCAACTGTATAGGGTATTAGTGAGGCCGCACCTGGAGTACTGCGTGCAGTTTTGGTCACCTTACTTAAGGAAGGATATACTAGCTTTGGAGAGGGTACAGAGATTATTCACTAGGCTGATTCCGGAGATGAGAGGGTTACCTTATGATGATAGATTGAGCAGACTGGGTCTTTACTCGTTGGAGTTCAGAAGGATGAGGGGTGATCTTATAGAAACATTTAAAATAATGAAAGGGATAGACAAGATCGAGGCAGAGAGGTTGTTTCCACTGGTCGGGGAGACTAGAACTAGGGGGCACAGCCTCAAAATACGGGGGAGCCAATTTAAAACCGAGTTGAGAAGGAATTTCTTCTCCCAGAGGGTTGTGAATCTGTGGAATTTTCTGCCCAAGGAAGCAGTTGGCTAATTCATTGAATGTATTCAAATCACAGATAGATAGATTTTTAACCAATAAGGGAATTAAGGGTTACGGGGAGCGGGCGGGTAAGTGGAGCTGAGTCCACGGCCAGATCAGCCATGATCTTGTTGAATGGCGGAGCAGGCTCGAGGGGCTAGATGGCCTACTCCTGTTCCTAATTCTTATGTTCTTATAGGAACCCTCGATAATCCCCCCCAACTCAGGGGTGCTCAGCCCAATTGCAGTGCCCCTATTACCAGCTCCATTGAAAAGAGTGAGCATTCCTCCGAATGCCCCAGTGCTCCTACAGTAAACATGCAGTCTCATTTCCAATGTCACTGTTTCTGTCTGTACTACTTCCTGGAAGTTTAAAGTAAGAATGGAAAAAACTTACATTTACAAAACACCATTCACATCTTCAGGACATTCCAAAGCACTTCACAGCCAATGAATTACTGCTGTTACATAGGCAAATGCAGCTGCTAATTTTGCCACTGCAAGGTACCACAAGTGAGGTTTAAAAAAAAACAGATAATCTGTTTTGATTGTGTTCATTAAGGGATATATATTGAGAACGCCCCTGCTCTTCTTTGAATAATGTCACAGCATCTTTTAAATTTGCCCAAAGACACGGATGAAACCTCAATTTAACATCTCATCTGAAAGATATCTGAAAGGGTGATAGAGGCAGAACCCCTCACCACATTTAAAAAATACTTGGATGTGTACTTAAAGCGCGGTAACCTACAGGGCTACGGACCAAGAGCTGGAAAGTGGGGTTAGGCTGGATACAATGGGCCGAAATGGCCTCCTTCCGTGCTGTAAATTTCTATGATTCTATGACACCTCTGATAGTGCATGTAGGCCAAGATTATGTGCTGAAGTCCTATAGTGAGGTTTGAACCCATGAGCTTCTGACTGGGGCGGGAGGGTTACTACTAAGCCAAGCTGACCATTATTTCTTTGAGAAAGAAGTTAATGAGCAAGTTTGGAGTCTAATTTGTCTGTTAAAACTGCTTTTGTCCCATCTCCAGTTTAGGAAAGATGGCTTTGTTGCAATTGAAGGTTTTCTCACAGTACAGGAATGTGACTCCCTAAAAGCACAGATATCAGACATAATTGACGAGATGGATGTCCCCCAATACCTTCGCACTGAATTCTCGACTCAGGAAGTGGAGCAGATTGAAACACAGGTTGGTGTTTGGGTGTGTTTGAGAGGACTGGGCATTGCTCTATGTGCCAGCGATCACTATGTAAGTGTGTGTGCTCCCATTGCTTTGTGCATGTCAGTGTTTCTAATTACAGATGAGTTATTTTCATAGAATCATAGAATGATTACAGCACAGAAAGAGGCCATTCTGCCTATCGAGCCCGTGCCAGCTCTCTGCAAGAGCACTTCAGCTAGTCCCACTCCACCGCCCTTTCCCCATAGCCCTGCAAATTATTTTTGCTTCATGTACTTATCCAACTCCCTTTTGAAAGCCACGATTGAGTTGGCCTCCACCACCCTTTCAGGCCGTGCATTCCAGATCCTAACCACTCGCTGCGTAAAAACATTTTTTCTCACGTCGCCTTTGGTTCTTCTACCAATCACACCCGCAGTATTTTGCTTTTACCTTAAATCTGTGTCCTCTGGTTCTTGACCCTTCTGCCAGTGGGAACAGTTTCTATATTCTGTCTAGACCACTCATGATTTTGAACACCTCTATCAAATCTCCCCTCGATATTCTATTCTCTGCTCCAAGGAAAACAATTGCAGCTTCTCCAGTCGATCCACGTAACTGAAGTCCCTCATCCCTGGAACCGTTCTTGTAAATCTTTTCTGCAACCGCTCTGAGGCCTTCACATCCTTACTAAAGTGCGGCGCCCAGAATTGAATACAATACTCCAGTTGAGGCCGAACCCATGTTTTCTAAAGGTTCATCTCAACTTCCTTGGGAATGTAAGTTGTGACGAGGTAGCAAAATTTAATTATTTAAATTCTCAATTACAAAAGGAATGGTGACTTGCTGCAGATTGATCTATACAACGTTTGGGCAAAGCTGAAAATGTTTATCTACTTGCTTATCTACTTGCTGTTGCTTAGATCCTTCTTCTGGGAATTTTATCTTCTTTTTGTGACATCCCTACAACTAGTGTTAGCAATTTTGCTCTCGCCAGTTGAGATAACGTCTGGCTTGCCCTGTTCCAGTTAAGAGAGCAAGACTGATGGAATCTGGGACATGGACTCCGCGTCCTCTTTCTGTCGAGGAATGTATGCGGTACAGGAGTGAAAATGAAGAGAAATAATTGCTGATTTGGAGAAAAATGATCTTAATCAAGATTGGCAAGCCAAATTGTTTTGCTGTTTGTAAGAATATAAAAACTGAAGGATGAGAAAATGCCATTCAGACAATTGAAGCCCTTCTCTCTACTGCCCTAACTGCCCATCTGGTATGGCAGCATAGTGGTTATGTCTCTGGACTAGTAATCCAGAGGCCTGGACTCAAGATCCATGAAACTACCGAATTGTTGTAAATACCCATCTGGTTCACTTACGTCCTCCAGGGAAGGAAATCTGCTGCCCCTACCTGGTCTGGCCACAGCAATGTGATTAACCCTCTGAAATGGCGGCTCACTACCTCCTTCACTAGGGAAATTAAGGATGGGCAATAAATGCTGCCCACATCGCAAGAACAAATAAATAAAAAATAACTCTGCCATTATAGCATCCAGCTGCACTGTGAAAGTCTCAAACGCTTTCATCACAAGTATCCTACCCTGGCAGATTAATCCATATGTTTGTCAGTATTTTAAGTAAAGAAGTTTTTCCTAATATCTGCTTTCACTGACTCTTCATATGTGATCTGTGGTCCAACACTCCTGATTTTTAACACGCCATCAAACAAGCAATTAAGAAAGCAAATGGTATGTTGGCCTTTTTTACAAGAGGATTTGAGTATGAGTAAAGATGTCTTACTGCAATTATATAGCGGCCTGGTGAGACCGCGCCTGGATGTATTGTGTACAGTTCTGGTCTCCTTACCTAAAGAAGGATATACTTGCCATAGAGGGAGTGCAATGAAGATTCACCAGACTGATTCCTGGGATGGGGGGTGTCATGTATGTAAGCACAATGTATTACTGTATACACTCAACCCACAAGGGGTGAACTTGTGGGAGACACTCCTTACCTGATCACTCAGGTATAAAAAGGGTGGTCCCATGCAGGGTCACTGTCTTTGGAGTCCTGTAAATAAAGAGTTCAGGTCACAGAGTGACCTTGTCCCCAGAAGGTGCCTCGTGTGGTTTCATGCTGTAGAGTAAGGACTTTACATTGACGACGAGAAACGGGAATTCACGACCCATGAGAATGGCCACCGGTAGCACAGAGGAATGATACTGTGTTGGGGAAGACTGGGACGATTTTGTCGAGAGGCTTCAGCAAAGCTTCGTTACGAAAAATTGGCTGGGGGATGCAGCGGCTGACAAGCGAAGGGCTCATCTTTTGACCAGCTGAGGACCAAGGACTTACGCGCTTATGAAGGACTTGCTAGCACCTGAAAAGCCGGCGGATAAAACCTTTGAAGAACTTAGCAAATTGATCGGGAATCACCTCAAACCGGCGAGTAGCATACATATGGCCCGACACAGATTCTACACCCACTGACGTCATGAAGGACAGAGCATACCGGACTTCGTAGCAGACCTCCACCGTTTGGCCAGCCTCTAAGTTCACAGACGCCTGCGGGGGGGGGGGGGGAGATGCTAAGGGACTTCTTTATCGAGGGCATCGGTCATGCGGGAATTTTCTGCAAATTAATTGAGACCAAGGATTTGACCTTGGAAGCGGCGGCGTTGATGGCTCAAACTTTCATGGTGGGGGAGGAAGAGACGAAAATAATATACGTGCGCAATTCTGCCTCTAACACGGTGATGGATCAGGGAGTCAACATTATTAATGTGACTCAGAGCCCCGCAGGCAGGCAGGGGCAGTCCGAAGCAATAGACCCCTGAGCAGGACTTCAACAGAGACAATGGCAGGCTGAACGGACATTCGTGCCATAGCAGTGGACAATGCAGCCCGGAATGGGGCCATTGACACCCACTAATAGGGTACTTAAGAGCAGTCAAAGGGACAGTCAGCATAGAATGCCTGGCCATAGCCCTTTTAACATGCTGGAGGTGTGGGGGAAAACACTCAGCTAGATCTTGCAGATTTCAACAGTTTGTCTGCAGGAACTGCAATCTCAGTGGCCACTTAGCTCGAATGTGCAGGAAGCCTGCAACCAGACTAATATATGATGCGGATGGACCAGAAGAGGGTTCTTTGAGGCAGGATGACCATTGGGGCAAATCGATGGACACTGAGGTGCAGCGAGTCCATGTGGCGAATATTCGCAGTTCATTCACCAAAACGCCACCAATGATGATGAGGGTTTTATTAAACGGTATCCCTGTACGCATGGAGCTGGACACTGGGGCCAGCCAGTCACTCATGGGCGTTCAGCAATTTGAGAAGCCATGGCCACTTAAAGCCAGTAGACCCAAATTAGCATGTGTTGACCCACAATTACGGACTTATACGAAAGAAATCATTCCGGTGCTAGACAGTGCAATGTTGGCTGTCACACACAATGGGTTAGTGAATCGGCTACCGCTTTGGATTGTCCCGGGCAATGGTCGCGCACTGTTGGGGAGGAGCTGGTTAGCCAAGATGAATGGGGGGTTGTTCACGCAATGTCATCTGTGGAGTGAAGTTCGTGCTCACAAGCCCGATAACAATTCGATTCCCTATTCCAACCTGGCGTCGGGACTTTCAAAGGCACTAAAGTAGTGATGCACATCACCCTGCCAGGTCAGTGCACCACAAAGCCAGAGCAGTGCCGTATGTGATGCGGGAAAAGATCGAGAGCGAACTGGACCGGCTGTTGTGAGAGGGCATCATCTCACCTGTCGAATTCAGTGACTGGGCGAACCCCATCGTTCCCGTCCTAAAAGCGGATGGCTCTGTCAGAATCTGTGGTGACTACAAGGCCACCATCAATTGGGTGTCCCTACAATATCAATACCCGCTCCCGAGAGCGGAGGAACTTTTCGCCACGCTGGCAGGTGGCAAGCTGTTCACCAAGTTGGACCTCACTTCAGCCTATATGACCCAGGAACTGGCCGACGAATCTAAACTACTGACCACCATCACCACGCACACGGGACTGTTCGTTTATAACAGGTGCCCGTTTGGCATTCGATCAGCGGCCGCGATTTTTCAACAATACATGGAAAGCCTGCTTAAATCCATTCCTGGAACGATCGTATTCCAGGACGACATCCTCATCACGGGTCGAGACACCGAGGAACACCTCCACAACCTGGAGGAGGTGCTACGCTGACTTGACTGGGTAGGCCTGCGACTCAAGAAGTCTAAATGTTTGTTTTTAGCTCCTGAGGTTGAGTTTCTGGGCAGGAGGCCCGCCAACTCCAAACCGAGGCGATTCGACGAGCACCCAGGCCCTGCAACACATCGGAGTTGCGTTCATTCCTGGGACTGTTGAACTATTTCGGGAACTTTCTGCCGAACTTCAGCACGTTGTTGGAGCCGCTACATGTGCTCCTGCGTAAGGGTTGCGATTGGTTTTGGGGGGACTGTCAGGAACGGGCTTTTGATCGGACGCGGAACCTACTTTGTTCAAACAAGTTGTTGACCCTGTATGACCCCTGTAAAAACTTGGTTCTGACATGTGATGCATAGTCCTATGGGGTTTGGTGTGTGTTGCAGCTGAGGGCCAACTACAACCTGTGGCTTATGCCTCCAGGTCACTCTCTCAAACAGAACGGGGATATGAGATGGTCGAGAAAGAAGCGCTTGCATGTGTCTACGATGTAAAAAAAAATGCATCAGTACCTATTTGTTGGGAAGTTTGAATTAGAGACGGACCACAAGCCATTAACATCCCTGTTGTCAGACAGCAAGGCTGTCAATGCCAACGCATCAGCTCACATACAGCGATGGGCTCTCACGCTGGCTGCTTATGACTACTCCATCCGGCACCGGCCCGGCACTGAAAATTGCGCTGAGGCGCTCAGCAGGCTTCCACTGGCCACTACTGAGGGGGCAGCGGAGCAAAGCGCCGAGATGGTCATGGCTGACGATGCCTTTGACAGCGCAAGCTCCCCTATCACAGCCCGCCAGATCAAAATCTGGACAAATAGAGATCTCCCTCCTATCCCTGATTAAGAAATGTGTCCTGACTGGGGATCGGGCGTCCGCACACGGAGCATGCCCTGAGGAGGTCAGACTGTTTCACGGGATGGATGAGCTCTCCACCCAAGCCGACTGCCTACTATGGGGCAGCCGGATAGTTATGCCCCAGAAGGGCAGGGAGGCCTTCATCAGGGAACTCCACAGCGAGCACCCAGGCATTGTGCTGATGAAGGCCATTGCCCGGTCACACGTTTGGTAGCCTGGAATTGATTCAGACCTGGAACACTGTATTCACAGGTGCATGACGTGTGCCCAGCTGGGTAATGCCCCCAAGGAGGCCCCGCTCAGCCCGTGGCCCTGGCCCACCAGGCCACGGTCACGCATTCATGTTGACTATGTGGGCCCGTTCATGGGTAAGATGTTCCTTATTGTGGTAGATGCGTACTCGAAATGGATCGAATGCATCATTCTGAATTCATGCACGTCATCCACCGCCGTGGAAAGCCTACATGCGATCTTTGCAACCCACGGCTTGCCGGACATCCTGGTTAGTGATAATGGCCCATGTTTCACAAGCTACGAATTCCGAGAGTTTATGTCGGGCAATGGCATCAACCACGTCAGGACTGCGCCGTTCAAGCCAGCCTCCAATGGCCAGGCGGAACGTGCGGTCCAAATCATTAAGCAAGGTATGCTCAGGATTCAAGGGCGCTCCCTACAATGCCGCCTATTGCGCCTCCTGCTGGCCTATAGATCCCGACCGCACTCGCTCACGGGGGTCCTGCCCGCAGAGCTACTAATGAAACGGACACTCAAAACTCGGTTGTCCCTCATTCACCCAGTCATGACCGACATAGTTGAGGGCAAGCGCAAGTCACAAAACGAGTACCATGACCGTAATGCGAGGGGGAGATGTATAGAAATAAATGATCCTGTATTCGTCCTCAATCACGCCATGGGGCCCAAATGGCTTGAGGGTACTGTAATTGACAAAGAGGGGAATAGGGTCATCGTGGTAAAACTCAACAATGGTCAGATATGCTGTAAGCATCTGGACCAAGTTTAAAAAAAAAAGGTTCAGCATCGACACGGAGGAACCTGAAGAAGACCATGAGATGGAGCTCACCACACCGCCAGTGAACGAGCAACAAGAGCAATCAGAAGAATGCACAGTCCCTGCGGTCAGCCCGGACAGGCCGGATCACCACAGGTGACAGACACTCACGTCAGTGTCCAACAACCAGAGCCCCAACTGCGGCGCTCCACGAGGGAGCGTAGACCACCTGAAAGACTAAAACCTGTGATTCCAATAAGACTTTGTGGGGGGAGGTGATGTCATGTATGTAAGCACAATGTAACACTACTGTATTACTGTATACACTCAACCTAGATGCACACCTTGACCACAAGGGGTGAACTTGTGGGAGACACTCCTTACCTGATCACTCAGGTATAAAAAGGGAGGTCCCACGCAGGGTCACTTTCTTTGGAGTCCTGTAAATAAAGAGTTCAGGTCACAGAGTGACCTTGTCCCCAGAAGGTGCCTCACGTGGTTTCATACTGTAGAGTAAGGACTTTACAGGGGGGATTGTCCTATGAAGAGAGATTGAGCAGATTAGGCCTGTATTCTCTAGAGCTTAGCAGAATGAGAGATGATCTCATTGAAACACACAAAATTCTTATAGCGTTTGACAGGGTAGATGCATGGAGGATGTTTCCTCTGGCTGGGGAGATTAGAACCAGGGGTCATAGTCTCAGAATAAGGGGTCGGCCATTTAGGACTGAGATGAAGATAAATTTCTTCACTCAGAGGGTTGTGAATCTTTGGAATTCTCTACCCTAGAGGGCTGTATCTGCTCATTCATTGAGTATATTCAAGACAGAGATCGATAGATTTTTGAACATTAAGGGAATCAAGGGATATGGGAATAGTGCAGGAAAATGGAGTTGAGGTCGAAGATCAGCCATGATATTGAATGGCAGAGCAGGTTTGAGGGGCCGAATGGCCTACTCCTGCTCCTATTTCTTATGTTCTTATGTTCTTTTCATGGCCATTAAAAATTGAAATGAATTCTATTTTACTCTTTGTCTTAATGCATTCCTGACTGGTCTCAGAAGATGCAGGTGAGTGAGCATGTTGGAGGTTGGATAATGGATCTCCGCTTCAGAACCAATTCTCTTTTTTTTGGAGCACTTGCCATTAATTGTTACAAATCTATTTTTTTTAGGGAAGCGCAGACTACTTCCTGGCAAGCGGGGACAAAATTCGATTCTTCTTTGAAAAAGGAGTGTTTGATAGCAAAGGTAAAGGCGAATGCGACCTGTTAATTAATTCAGGTTAATTAATAATAAAAATGCTTGCATTTATATCATGCCTTATCGCATCAAAGCACTTCACGCATAGAATTGCTTTTTGAGGTGCAGTGACTATTATTATGTAGGCAAACATGTTAGCCATTTTGCACGAGCAACATCCCATAAACAGCAACGAAACATGTGGCCTGTTGATCTGTTTTTAAGTTCTATTGGCCGAGGGAACAATGTTGGCCAAGACACGAGGAGGTTTATGTCCTGAGATTCGATTAATGGGCATCAAACTAGTAATCAGCAGAAGAGTTCTCCCAGAGTCCTGATCAATGAGAGGTGATCTTATCGAAATGTATAAGGTTATGAGGGGGCTTGACAAGGTGGATGCAGACAGAATGTTTCCACTGGTGGGGGAGACTAGAACTAGAGGGCATGATCGTAGAATAAGGGGCCGCCCATTTAGAACGGGGATGAGGAGAAATTTCTTCACTGAGGGTTGTAAATCTGTGGAATTCGCTACCTCAGAGATCTGTGGAAGCTGGGACATTAAAATAAATTTAGGACAGAAATAGACAGTTTCTTAAACGATTAGGGGTTATGGGGAGTGCGCAGGGAAGTGGAACTGAGTCCATGATCAGATCAGCCACGATCTTATTGAATGGCGGAGCAGGCTCGAGGGGTCTTATGGCCTACTCCTCCTATTTCTTATGCTCTTATGTTAATATTTATCCATCAACCAACACCACTGAAACAGATTATCTGCTCCTTTATCGCATTGCTGTTTGTGGGACCTTGCTGTGCGCAAACTAGCTGCCACAAGGTTAACAACAACATGTATTTATATAGCGCCTTTAACGTAGTGAAACGTCCCAAGGTGCTTCACAGGAGTATTATGAGACAAAAATTTTGACACCGTGCCACAGGAGGAGGAATTAGGGCAGGTGACCAAAACCAAAGAGGTAGGTTTTAAAGAGCATCTTGAAGAACGAAAGCGAGGTGGAGAGGTTTAGGCAGGGAGCTCCAGAGCTTAGGGCCTAGGCAACAGAAGGCATGGCCACCAATGGTTGAGCGATATAATCAGGGATGCTCAAGAGGACAGAATTAGAGGAGCGCAAACATCTGTTAAGAGGAGATTTGATAGAGATGTTCAAAATCATGGATGGTTTTTGTTATATACCTATGCTTGTATTTACTCTGTACAGCCACCAGAGGGCTCATCCCCTGGAGTCCCAAGGGATCCCATAATCCCCTGGAGTCCCAAGGGATCCCATAATCCCCTGGAGTCCCAAGGGATCCCATAATCCCTTGGGAGCACAGGTATTTAAGGAAGCTTCACAGGTTGGAGAGGAACTCTGGAGACCTGCAATAAAAGACTACGGTCACACTTTACTTTGAGCTCACGGTGTTCAGTCTAACTCTTTCTCCATACACAACAATTGGCGACGAGATACAGATAGCGAACCCAAAGATGCAGAGAACAGTGGGCATCCTGGAGAAATTCTCGGAGGCAGATGATTGGGAAACTTTTGTGGAGCGACTCGACCAATACTTCGTGGCCAACGAGCTGGATGGGGAAGAGAGCGCTGTCAAACGAAGGGCGATCCTCCTCACTGTCTGTGGGGCACCAACGTATGGCCTCATGAAGAATCTGCTCACTCCAGCGAAACCCACGGAGAAATCATACAATGATTTGTGCACACTGGTCCGAGAGCATTTGAACCCGAAGGAAAGCGTTCTGATGGCGAGGTACCGGTTCTACACCTACAAAAGGTCTGAAGGCCAGGAAGTGGCGAGTTATGTCGCTGAGCTAAGACGCCTTGCAGAACATTACGAATTTGGAGGACATTTGGAGAAGATGCTCAGAGACTCTTTCGTCGTTGGCATTGGCCATGAAACCATACTTCGCAAACTTTTGACTGTAGAGACCCCAACCTTGAGTAAGGCCATAGCGATAGCCCAGGCGTTCATTGCCACCAGTGACAATACTAAGCAAATCTCTCGGCATACAAGTGCTGCTACAAGTACTGTGAACAAAGTGATATTGTTTTTGAATCATAACATGCAGGGCAGGTCATACATGCCTGCAGCTGCCCGTCCACAGATGTCTGAGTCCACCATCAAGGGTGATGAATGCAAGGCCATTAACACCTTGTTGGCGCTGCGGGGGTGATCATCGTTTCCATTCATGCCGATTCAAAGAGTACGTTTGCAAGGGCTGTGGAATAATGGGACACCTCCAACGAGTGTGCAGGCGAGCTGCAATGCCTGTTAAACCTGCAAACCACCACGTTGCAGAGAAGGACAGATCCACGGAGGATCACGACGAACCAGAGCCTCCGATCGAGGAGGCAGAGGTAAATGGGGTGCACACATTCATCACAAATTATCCCCCGATAATGCTGAATGTTGAACTAAATGGACTCCCGATGTCAATGGAGCTGGATACGGGCGTGGGCAAAAAGATTTTTGAAAGGTTGTGGTGCAACAAGGCCTCAAGGCCAATCTTAACTCCAATTCGCACGAAACGAAGAACTTGCACAAAAGAACTGATTCCTGTAATCGGCAGTGCTATCATAAGGGTCTCCTACGATGGAGCGGTGCACAAGCTACCACTCTGGGTGGTACTGGGCGATGGTCCCACGCTGCTCGGCAGGAGCTGGCTGGGAAAGATACGCTGCAATTGGGACGACGTCCGAGCGCTATCGCCCGCTGATGACAGTTGGTTTGCCCAGGTCGTAAACAAATTTCCTTCGCTGTTCGAACCAGGTATCGGGAAATTCCAAGGAGCAAAAGTGCAGATCCACCTAATTCCGGGGCGCGACCCATCCATCACAAGGCGAGAGCAGTACTGTACATGATGAGAGAAAGGGTAGAGATCGAGCTAGACCGGCTGCAAAGAGAGGGCATCATTTCACCAATCGAGTTCAATGAGTGGGCCAGTCCTATCGTTCCAGTCCTCAAGGGAGACAGCACCGTCAGAATCTGTGGCGATTACAAAGTAATTATCAATCGTTTCTCCCTGCAGGACCAATACCCACTACCATAGGCCGACGACCTCTTTGCAACGCTGGCGGGAGGAAAGACGTTCACGAAGCTGGATCTGACTTCAGCCTACATGACGCAGGAACTGGAGGGGATCATCGAAGGCCCTCACCTGCATCAACACGCACAAAGGTCTTTTTGTTTAAAACAGATGCCCGTTTGGAATCTGATCAGCGGCGGCGATATTCCAGAGAAACATGGAAAGTTTACTGAAGTCGGTTCCGCACACCGTGGTCTTCCAGGACGATATCTTGGTCACAGGTTGGAACACCGTCGAGCATCTGCAGAACCTGGAGGAGGTTCTTAGTCGACTCAACCGCGTGGGGCTCAGGTTAAAATGCTCGATGTGCGTTTTCCTGGCGCCTGAAGTGGAGTTCTTGGGAATGTGTATTGCGGCGGACGGCATCAAGCCAACCAACGCGAAGACGGAGGCAATCGAGAACGCACCGAGGCCTCAGAACGTGACGGAGCTGCGGTCGTTTCTGGGACTCTTGAACTACTTTGGTAACTTCTTACTGGATCTCAGCATCTTGTTAGAACCACTGCATGTCTTACTACGAAAAGGGGGGCAAATGGGTATGGGGCAAAAGCCAAGAAAATGCCTTTGTAAAAGCGAGAAAATTGTTATGCTCAAACAAATAGCTTGTGTTGTATGATCCATGTAAACGTTTGGTACTAGCATGTGTTGCGGCATCATATGGCGTCGGGTGTGTATTGCAACAAGCTAATGATTTTGGGAAACTGCAACCGGTTGCTTATGCATCCAGGAGTCTGTCCAAGGCTGAGAGAGCCGACAGCATGATTGAGAAAGAAGTGTTAGCTTGTGTCTATGGGGTAAAGAAAATGCATCAATACCTGTTTGGGCTAAAATTCGAATTGGAAACTGACCATAAGCCACTTATATCCCTGTTTTCTGAGAGTAAAGGAATAAATACCAACGCATCGGCCCGCATTCAGAGATGGGAGCTCACGTTGTCCGCATACAACTACGCCAGAAAACTGCGCCGATGCTCTCAGTAAGCTGCCATTGCCCACCATGGGGGTGGAAATCGCGCAGCCCGCAGATCTAGCCATGGTTATGGAAACATTTGAGAGTGAGCAATCACCCGTCACTGCCTGGCAGATCAAAACCTGGACAAGCCAGGATCCCTTATTATCTCTAGTCAAAAGCTGTGTGCTTCACGGGAGCTGGTCCAGTGTCCCAGTGGAAATGCAGGAAGAGATAAAGCCGTTCCAGCGGCGCAAAGATGAAATGTCTATACTGGCAGACTGCCTTCTGTGGGGCAATCGAGTAGTGGTCCCCAAGAAGGGCAGAGACACCTTCATCAATGACCTCCACAGTACCCACCCAGGCATCGTAATGATGAAAGCGATAGCCAGATCCCACATGTGGTGGCCCGGTATCGATGCGGCCTTAGAGTCCTGCGTTCACAAATGTAATACATGCTCGCAGTTAAGCAATGTACGCAGGGAGGCGCTGCTAAGTTTATGGTCTTGGCCCTCCAAACCGTGGTCTAGGGTACAATGTGACTATGCAGCCCGTTCTTGGGTAAAATGTTCCTTGTGATTGTAGACACGTACTCCAAGTGGATTGAATGTGAGATAATGTCAGCCAGCACGTCCGCTGCCACTACTGAAAGCCTGCGGGCATGTTTGCCACTCACGGCTTACCCAATGTCCTGGTGAGTGACCGGGCCATGTTTTACCAGTGCTGAGTTCAAAGAGTTCATGACCCGTAACGGGATCAAACATGTCACATCTGCCCTGTTTAAACCAGCGTCCAATAGTAAGGCAGAGAGAGCAGTGCAAACCATCAAGCAAGGCTTGAAGAGGGTAACTGAAGGCTCACTGCAGACTCGCCTATCCCGAGTCCTGCTTAGCTACCGCACGAGACCTCACTCACTCACTGGGATCCCACCTGCTGAACTGCTCATGAAAAGAGCACTTAAGACAAGGCTCTCGTTAATTCACCCTGATTTACATGAATGGGTAGAGAGCAGGCAGCTTCAACAAAGTGCATACCATGATAGCGCAAATGTGTCACGTGAGATTGAAATCAATGATCCTGTATTTGTATTAAATTATGGACAAGGTCCCAAGTGGCTTCCTGGCACTGTCGTGGCCAAAGAGGGGAGCAGGGTGTTTTGGGTCAAACTTTCAAATAGACCCGGAAACACTTGGACCAAATCAAACTCAGATTCACGGACTACCCTGAGCAACCCACCTTGGACCCTACCTTTTTTGATCCCCAACATACACACCAGTAGCAACCGGCACCACGGTTGACCATGAAGCAGAACCCATCATCCACAGCAGCCCAGCAGAGCCCAACACACCAGGCAGCCCAGCAAGGGCCCAACAAATGATTCAACAACACCAGCTTTCACACCGAGACGATCAACCAGGGCAAGAAGGGCCACAGGTCGACTCTCACTGTAAATAGTTACACTATTGACTTTGTGAGGGGGTGGGGGGAGAGTGTTGTTATATACATAAACTTGTATTTACTCTGTACAGCCAACTGAGGGCTCAACCCCAGGAGTCTCAAGGGATCCCATAATCCCTTGGGAGCACAGGTATTTAAGGAGGCTTCACAGGTTGGAGAGGCACTCTGAAGACCTGCAATAAAAGACTAAGGTCACACTTTACTTTGAGCTCACAGTGTTCAGTCTGACTCTTTCTCCATACACAACAGTTTTGATAGAGTAAATAAGGAGAAACTGTTTCCAATGTCAGAGGACACAGATTTAAGGTGATTGGCAAAAGAACCAGAGGCGACGTGCGGAAACATATTTTTTTCACAGCAAGTTGTCGTGATCTGGAATGCACTGCCTGAAAGGCTGGTGGAAGTCGATTCAATAGTAACAATCAAAAGAGAATTGGATAAATATTTGAAGGGGGAAAAAAATTTACAGGGCTATGAGGAAAAAGAGGAGTGGGATTAATTTGATGGCTCTAGCAAAGAGCCAGCACAGGCACGATGGGCCGAATGGCCTCCTGTGCTGGATCATTCTATGATGCTCCCACAACAGTGACGACACTTCACCGGCTGTTGAGTAGTTTGGGACATCCTAAGAATGTGAAAGGCGCTATATAAATGCAAGCTCGTGCTTTCTCATAATTTTATATACTTTGTGTCAGTATTTCAGGGTGAAGCTGCCTCTTTTTTTAGATGTATTTTCTCCCCATTCTTATGTCTGCAGATGAGTAGTAGGTGACTTCCTGCTTACTGCACCATGCCATTCTGTAATCATTAGCTAGAAAGTGACGGAGGGCAGTGTAAGGGGTGGCTCTTTCTCTCTATCTCCACTTGGTAACTGCCTGAGATACCATGGCTAAGATCAGGAACCCAGCAAGTAAGGGATTGTAGCTGGCAACTCACGTCAGTATACTCTGTTGTGCAATGCGTTGGACCTCCACCATGCACTTGTTCTTTATGTCCCTGTACATTTTTTTTCCTTTCCCTTGCTGACTCCTGTTGAGATATCGTTCCATGGGCACTGGCTGTTCTCCAGCGCCTAACTCACATGATCATTCTTCATGTACGAGCCTTGACAGTGAACGAGGGCGTGGTATTTAACGACAAGGAATTACAGTGGATCTCAGTCACTTAATGTCCATGTGTATTCCCTGTCCGACAGGGGTCACTGGAAAGTGATCATGAATGGGGACTTTGCTGTTTTTTTTCCTCTCTCCCTCCCTAATCCAGGGGCATGAAGGCCATTTGTGGAGTCCCTACTACTGCCCAGGCTAACAACACAGGTAAGGACCAACCCTGGGACCTTCAGTATGGCCTAGCTTCTCACCAGGAAGTGTCTTTACCAACGGAGCAACTGGGAAATCTACAAGCTAAAGATGAATTAGAAAGGTGTCTTACTCAGACAGACTCTACTCACTCTCATTTTACTCTTCATTCAGGTGACTTTCTTGTACCAAAGGAAAAATCCTTGAATAAAGTTGGACATGGTAAGGTCACTGTTTTACACTACTGAAATGTATTTGCTTCATGGGTTCTTTGCTTAAGAATTCATAGCACCACATTGCTATTAAGAACGTGTTGGTTTATTAGCAAAGGTTTAACAATCGCACTACACATTACCAGTTCATCAACCGGGCTCACAACCACCTGCCTCATCGTGGATCCCCCTGAACCCAACTGGCTGGGGTTTTATTGAGTCTTGTGAACATCACATGACTGGCTAAGCCACTCCTAACTCAACAGCTCTACATACATTACAACTACTCGGGAACGTATAAATGGATTCAACGTTTCTTTTTATTGTAAGCGAAGTAGTGCACCCCCATGGAAACTTGGAAACAACAGCACTCCCTGAAAGCTTTAGTGAAATTAGATTCCAAATATCAAATAAATGCTCATAAACCAAATAGGATCATTCAAGATGCACTGCAGCAACTCGCCAAGGCTTCTTTGGCAGCACCTCCCAAACCCGCGGCCTCTACCACCTAGAAGGACAAGAGCATTAGGTGCATGGGAACACCACCACCTCCACGTTCCCCTCCAAGTCTCGCACCAGCCTGACTTGGAAGTTTTTCGCCGTTCCTTCATTGCCACTGGGTCACAATCCTGGAACTCCCTCCCTAACAGCACTGTGGGAGCACCTTCACCACACGGACTGCAGCGCTTCAAGAAGGCGGCTCACCACCACCTTTTCAAGGGCAATTAGCGATGGGCAATAAATGCCGGCCTTGCCAGCGACGCCCACATCCCAGGAACAAATACATTAAAAAAAAAATGGATTGCAAAGCTTTCCTGTCTGCTCATGTCAGGCTGGTCACCGAGCTTTCTGTTTATCTTTCAGTGAGCGGGGAGGGATTGCTTGGTTGTTTTTCCATATTGCCCAGGCGAACTGAAACCAATTGAAGTATCCCCTCTACTACCAAACGGAGATCGAATAACTCCGCACTTATATTGAGAATAAAGAACTCTTATTTATACATGTCTATCGGGCCAGTTAGGTCACAGTCTCAGAATAAGGGGTCGGCCATTTAGGACTGACATGAAGAGAAATTTCTTCACTCAGAGGGTTGTGAATCTTTGGAATTCTCTACCCCAGAGGGCTATGGAGGCTCGGTCGTTGAGTATATTAAAGGCTGAGATCGATAGATTTTTGGTTAGTAAGGGAATCAAGGGATATGGGGGCAATGCGGGAAGGTGGAGTTGAGGTAGAAGAACAGCCATGATCTTATTGAAAGGCGGAGCAGGCTCGAAGGGCCAAAGGGCCTACTCCTGCTCCTATTTCATCTATTCTTTCTTATGTTCTTTATAATAGCACATCCATAATGTCACAGGAAAGTTTAATAGGGCTAGACTTTCCACTTCAGATCGCTGGGCTAGTGCCCATATATTGCCCAAAAAGGCAGGCTATCGCCCATTAGTGTTTTCCCCAATGAACAACACTCACTTATCTTCTGGTAAGTCTCTCTGTTTTATCGGAAGGTTTAAAAGAATTAAGCTTCATGTGGCACTTTAAATGGCTGGGACTCTGTGCCTAATGAAAAGAAATGCGATTGACTCTGTGCCTAATGAAAAGAAATACGATTGATGAGACAATAAGGCTCAGAATTTGTTCCGTCATTCAACAAGATCATGGCTGATCATGGATGTGCTCCAAGTAAGTCCCATTGGGCTCTAAGTCTAATGTCTCACGTTATACAGGATGTTTCTCTCACACAGACACTCACTCTCATCAATATGACTCTTTCCCCACAGCTCTTCATGCCTTGGAACCTATATTCAAAAATCTCACACATTCACCCAAAGTGCAGGTGGGCCTTTCTTGAGTTTACGGTCAGTGTAACGGAGTGTCGCTGCAACTACTGCAATATGGGGACTTGTTCCAACTTGTGTAGCAGTGATGCCTGATAACGTTTCTCGTGCTCCATCAGACTGGAATTTCTGCCATTTTAAATTGGCTGAGCACTAGGCAGAAATAAATAAAACTTTTGTTAAATCCAGTTTTAACAAGGCTTTCCTACCCCACCACCAACAATTTTCTTTCAAGTACCTCATCCAAGCAATACAGATTGTGGATGTTTGAGTCTGGCACCAACAGCCTTCTATTACCAATTGACGAGCCAAACCTGTGCTGGAACTACACTGTTGCATCAAGTTTCCACATTCAAACTATACTGTATACAGTTCTGGTCTCCTTACTTAAGGAGAGACATACTTGCCTTAGAGGGAGTGCAACGAAGGTTCACCAGCCTGGTTCCTGGGATGAGGAGATTGCCGTATGAGGATCCTTAGAGTTTAGAAGAATGAGAGGTGATCTCATTGAAACATAGAAAAGGGGCTTTGACAGAGTAGATGCAGGGAGGATGTTTTCCCTAGCTGGGAAACCTAGAACCAGGGGTCACATTCTCAGAATAAGGGGTTGGCCATTTAGAACTGGGATGAGGAGAAATTTCTTCACTCCAAGGTTTGTGAATCTTTAGAATTCTCTATCACAGAGAGTGCGGATGCGGAGTCCTTGAGTATATTCAAGACAGAAGTCGATAAGTTTTGGGGAATTAAGGGATATGGGGATAGTGCAGGAAAGTGGAGTCGAGGCAGAGGATCAGCCATGTTCTATGTACGCTTACAGCTGTACCTCACCATCAGCTCCCTCAACCCCTCCACCGCAACTGATTTGTCACGCTGCATGTCCGACATCCAGTATTGGATGAGCAGAAATGATCTCCAATTAAATATTGCGAAGACTGAAGCCATTGGGCCCAAATTTGGTGGACTTACTGCCGGGGCGGTTTCCCTGTTTTTTGGGCGCTCTCTCCTCGGAGCGAGTTTGGTGAGGCCCTCGTGCCGGCGGGGAGAGAAGACCGCTGGGGAGCACCCATTGACGTGCGGCGGCGCGTAACGCTGACAAAAGTCCTCCTGCCTGCTCCCTCCCCAGTTTGGTCCGAGCGGTCCCGCTCCAGCAGCAGAAGAGACCAGCGTGTGGAGGCATGTCTTACCTGAACGTTAAAGTATAAAGACCCGCAAGAAAAGTGCACTTGTTTTCTTCATTTCATTTGCAGCGATTTTGTTGGATAGGGTCTTCTGAAGGATTTGTAATTTTTTTTCATTTATTGAAATTTTTTTTCCCCATTTCCCCATTTCCCCCCCCATCCCGGGCCCGACTCTATCCTCGGCATTACTTTGCCCAGAATCCAGAATTGAAACACGATTTGTGGACAATCTGTAGGGAATACAGAGCAAGGTCGTTTATTTCGTTCATTTTCATTCAAATGTACTACACAGATAGGAGAGCGGGCGGGCGATGTGTCCGATCTACGTGTTGAAGTGCACTGCTTTAATCGTCAGTACTAATCATGTTTCATTACCACCGAGCAGAATGAGTTTGTGAAATAAAACAGACATGTTTTACACACCTGTAGTTTTATCATGTTTTAATCCGACTAGAATTCATCCGTCCTTTTCTCTCTCTTTCTCAATCTCTATGTATGAATCATACATGGTGGATTTTTTTTTATTTGTTTAAAAACTGATATTGACGATTAGTCATGTTTTGTAGTTGAGAGGATAAAGTTGGCTGAAGTATTGCAAGCTCTCTGAACTTATGCTTAAAACAATGAAGATTGCTCATCTAAAACAAACTCTCAAGATCACACATTGGACTTTACATCAGTTGGAAGGATTTATACTGCGCTGTAAACACTGCTGATCTTTCTCGGTTGACCTGCAGCCCACGGCCACACTTCACTGATGTTCCCTACAGGTACACATTGACCCCGCTGCTCCGAGAGTTGGTGTCTCCGCCCGAAATAAACCATTACATTAAAAACTTACCGGGAACTGCTGACAATGCTCATCATCATCATAGGCAGTCCCTTGGAATCGAGGAAGACTTGCTTCCACTCTTAGAATTAGTCCTTTGGTGGCTGAACAGTCCAATACAAGAGCCGCAGTCCCTGCCACAGGTGGGACAGCCAGCCGTTGAGAGTAAGGGTGGGTGGGACTGGTTTTCCGCACGCTCTTTCCGCTGCCTGCGCTTGTCTTCTGCGTGCAATTGGCGATGAGACTCGAGGTGCTCAGTGCCCTCCCGGATGCACTTCCTCCACTTAGGGTGGTCTTTGGCCAGGGACTCCCAGATGTTGGTGGGGATGTTGCACTTTATCAGCAAGGCTTTGAGGGTGTCCTTGTAACGTTTCCTCTGTCCACCTTTGGCTCTTTTGCCATGATGGAGTTCCAAGTAGAGCGCTTGGTTTGGGAGTCTCGTGTCTGGCATGCGTACAATGTGGCCTGCCCAGCGGAGCTGATCAAGTGTGGTCAGTGCTTCAATGCTGGGGATGTTGGCCTAGATGAGGACGCTAATGTTGGTGCATCTGTCCTCCCAGGGGATTTGTTGGATCTTGCGGAGACATCGTTGGTGGTTCTCCAGCGACTTGAGGTGTCTACTGCACATGGTCCATGTCTCTGAGCCACACAGGTCAACGCTAGGGTTGGCGTGACCTCCCGTGGTCCGGCAAAGTCCCTAATCCGGCACAGGCCGGGTCCCGAGGGTGCCGGATAAGAGAGGCTCAACCTGTACTATTTTGTATGCCTACACAAGGTACCCTCTTCATTAACTCCTTTTAAGATAAGACAAGATTTTTCTAGCTTCTATTCATAACTCAGTCCTCTGATGCAGGTGATCACTCTCGTGGCTGGAATGTCTTCCTTGTGTCTCGGTTGTGTTGATTTTAAACCCACGTGCTCCTCCACAGGAGAGAAGGGAAGACTAACAGCGAGACTTCCTGTTGCTCTCGGCTCCTGTGAGCTACTTGAGAGCAGCTTCAGCAGAGGCTCGAGAGCAGGTCGCTTGGCTTACCCTCTTTGCTCAGGGAATGATGCAGGTCTGGGAGACCTAAAGAAAGGGGAGAACATACATTTCAGTTGTGAAATGATTCTGTATGTGTGTGTGACAGGAAGTGGCCCGGAAGTTGGATCTACAGGAACCTGTCATTGTGCAGAGTATGTACATCTTCAAGGTATGTGAGAACATTGTGAAAGCAGAGAAACAAAGAAATATGATATGTCTGGAAGTTGAAAGAGAAACCAAATCCTGGAGCAAACCCTTTGATATAGATGCATCTATCACTATTATTTCCATTGTACTATATATATTTTTAGTTTCAATGTGGGTTTTAAATGATAAAGTATGCAATATTATCATAAAAACAGAAAATGCTGGAAATACTCAGCAGGTCAGGCAACATCTGTGGAGAGAGAAACAGAGTTAATATTTCACGTCGATGACCCTTCGTCAGACCATCAAGTCATTGACCTGAAACGTTAACTCTGTTTCTCTCTCCACTGATGCTGCCTAACCTGCATTTTCTGTTTATATTTCAGATTCCAGCATCTGCAGTATTTTGCTTTTGCAATGCCGGTATTATCATACATTCCTTAAACGTAGTCAGAGGGAAATGTCTTTACTGTTTTGCCAGTGTTTTATGATGCGGAGCTGCGAGTTAGAGACAACCTGAGAGCAGACATTTGACATAGAAATTCCCTTGGTGGCTCTGCCAATGGCTCAGCAAGCTTATGCAGCGAGTGGCTGAGCTGTACAAAACCAGGAAGGACCCAGTTCTACCCCTGACTTGTGTTGAGTTTTATTGATCTCAAGCAGAGCAATGATGGGGCCACTACAATTGGCATCGGTTTCCCCAGGTTACGGAGAAGAAAATCAGCTTGGATTCCTACTTCTGATAGCTACCCATTTGAGCACAGTTGATAGTGTGTCTGTGAGCACTAGATGAGGACAGGATCAGGGTCAGCTGTGATGTCATCCCCCCCCCCCCACCAATCAAATATCCTGCCAACTCTCGCTTTCAACAACAACAATAGCTTGTATTTATATAGCACCTTTAATGTAGTGAAATAGAAAATAGGTGCAGGTGTAGGCCATTCGGCCCTTCTAGCCTGCACCGCCATTCAATGAGTTCATGGCTGAACATGCAACTTCAGTACCCCATTCCTGCTTTCTCGCCATACCCCTTGATCCCTCTAGTAGTAAGGACTTCATCTAACTCCTTTTTGAATATGTCCCAAGGCGCTTCACAGGAGCATTATGCAATAAATATTTGACACCAAGCCGCAGAAGTAGAAATTAGCGCAGGCTTGGTCAAAGTGGTATGTTTTAAAGAACGTCTTGAAGGAGGAAAGAGAGGTAGAGATGGGGAGAGGTTTAGGTATGGAGTTCCAGAGCTTGGGGCCTAGGCAACAGAAGGTACGGCCACCAATGATTGAGTGATTATAATCAAGGATGCTCAGGAGAGCTGAATTAAAGGAGCGCAGACATCTCGGGAGAGAGGAGGGGTGTGGGGCTGGGGAGGGGCGAGGCCATGGAGGGATTTGAAAATAAGGATGAGAATTTTGAAATCGAGGTGTTGCTTAACCGGAAGTCAAGGTCAGCGAGCACAGGGGTGATGGGTGAGTGGGACTTGGTGCCAGTTAGGACACGGGCAGCCGAGTTCGGATCACCTCTTGTTTACATAGGGTAGAATGTGGGAGGCCAGCCAGGAGTGAGTTGGAATAGTCAATTTCAGAGTCAAGGCTCACGTGAAGCATGACCAGCTAGGTGAGATACTGGAGGGCACTTGATGCTGGTTCAACCATTCCGCAACAAGAATTCAACTGTTTCAGGAGAAAGGGGAAGAAAATTGGTAGAGGAAAAAAAAAAAATTTCCCCCTAGATGTGACCATGAGCGGGGACTGGTGGAACTGCGAGGCACAATCCTCATTGATGAAGTGGTTTTACATGACAGGGAACTTTATGTAAAATGACTGCTCTCACTTCTGAAGCATAAAAGATGAAGAGATTGAGACAATAATAAATATCCATGTTATCTCCTTCAGGAAGTTCTTCACACTGCTTGCTCGAATGGCACAATGGACTTCCTAGTAGGGTAGTAGAGGCAAAAACATGGAATCATTTAATAAATAGTTGGATGCTATGTTGTGGGGAACTGTAGGTTTGTGCTGGGTGCATGAGTTAGGGGAAGGCCTTCCTCCTCTATCTATATTGTGGTTTATAGGTTACAAGAAAGAAAGACTTGCATTTATATCGTGCCTTTCACGATCATGTCTCAAAGCGCTTTACAGCCAATGAAGTACTTTTTGGAGTATAGTCACTATTCGAATGTAGGAAACATCAGCCAATTTGCGCACAAGTAAGATCCCACAAACAGCAATGTGATAAGGACCAGATAATCTGTTTTTGTTAAGTTGATTGAGGGATAAATATTGGCCAGGACACTGGAGATATCTAACCTGCTCTTCTTCGAAATAGTGCCATGGGATCGTTTACGTCCACCTGAGAGAGCAGACGGGGCCTCGGTTTAAGGTCTCATCCGAAAGACGGCAGCTCTGACAGTGCAGCGCTCCCTCAGCACTGCAGAGGCGAGAATGCTATCCACTGAGCCACAGCAGAAACTGGGCAATTGCTAGTGAGTAAATTGCCTCTTTAATGTCTTGTTGATGTCAGTTAGTCTCATAATTTTGCAGTAGCAGCTCAGGGGTATGGTAGCATAGTGGTTATTTTACTGGACTAGTAATCCGGAGGCCTAGACTAATCATCCAGAGACGTGAATACAAGTCCCACCGCAGGCAGCTGGGGAATTTAAATTCAGTTAATTAAATAAGTCTGGAATAAATAGCTAGTGGTGACCATGAAACTACTAGATTGTCGTAAAAACCCATCTGGTTCATTAATGTCCTTTAGGGAAATCTGCCATCCTTACCCGATCTGGCCTATATGTGACTCTAGACCCACAGCTATGTGGTGAACTCTTAACTGCCCTCACAGTGGCTCACCACCTCCTTCTCGAAGGCAATTAGGGATGGGCAATAAATGCTGACCTTGCCAGTGATGCCCACATCCCAGGAATGAATTTTTTAAAAAGATGCAGAGCGATAAATGGTTCAGAGCCTGAAGGTCTCTTGCTAACCCCCTCCAACATTCAATGCTGCTTCAACCAATTATCTTTTTGTAACCTTCTTACACATGCTGGCTTCATCTCCTGGTCAAATATGGGCATTACCCACATTACAGGATGCAGGAAGAATGTTTCCGATGTTGGGGAAGTCCAGAGCCAGGAGTCACAGTCTAAGGATAAGGGGTAAGCCATTTAGGACCGAGATGAAGAGAAACTTCTTCACTGAGAGTTGCGGGCATGTAGAATTCTCTACCACATAAAGTTGTTGGGGCCAGTTCGTTAGATATATTCAAAAGGGAGTTAGATGTGGCCCTCACGGCTAAAGGGATCAAGGGGAATGGAGAGAAAGCAGCAATGGGGTACTGAAGTGCATGATCAGCTATGATCATATTGAATGGTGGTGCAGGCTCGAAGGGCCGATTGGCCTACTCCTGCACCTATTTTCTATGTTTCTATGTTTACAACAGTGACTGCACTCCAAAAATACATCATTGGCTGTAAAGCGCTTTGAGACGTCCAGTGGTTGTGAAAGGCATTATATATAAATCCAAGTCTTTCTTTTACACTAATGAACTCACTGGCTTATTTGATATAATGAATTTTACGACCACGAATCTGTCGTAGAAATGTTAAGAATTATAAGATGTGCGACTGAACCTCATCAGTTCAATCCCATGTTAACTGTTGTGTACTAATTGGCTTGAATAATTTGTCTAAGGATATTTTGAGGATCTTATTTTATTGAGCAATCAGCTGCAGTGCAGGGTTGTACAAAGTGCTAACAACATGTTACTGTGTTTTCTCTTCAGCAACCAGGGATCGGTGGTGAAGGTATGCCCAAATCTCCCTCCTCCTACACAACAGACCTGTCACCTGATTGACCTCTGTTTGCTCTGTTGATGAAACTGGATGATGATAAAGGGGATAATATCCCCGATGGCATTCACCACAAGAACTGCGAATAATTTATTTTTAATAACGAATCTTTCTTTTACAATAATCTCATAAATAGCTCTGTTACTTTGACCCCCTCTGTCACTTTTGTTTTAAACAGTGGAGTGGGGGGGGGGGGTTTGTTGGTGACGTACTATGGTGGTTTTGCCAGCACTCACAGAGCAAGTGGTGGGGTGTGTGTTTTCCCCCTGCCCCCAGCTTCACGTGGAGGATTCTGGATCCTAAATGTGCCATTGGAGGAGGTGCTTTGCAGCGGTCAAATCCAGACTGAAGAAGATTGAGGAGTGTTTTGTGTTGATTGGCCCACAAGGAAAACCAACGTTTGAATAGGTTTTAATAGAGAAGGTTTAAACATGGAAACAGGGCTGTGGAACATAGGAACGGGTAGGCCATTCAGTCCCTTGAACCTCTGCCACCATTTAATTAGATCACGGCTGATCTGTATCTTCGCTCCATCCCTTGCGTAACGAAAATCCTATCAATCCCAATTTTTACATTTTCAATTGACCCAGCCGCAACAGCATCTTGGGGTGTGAATCGATGATCTGATTTCAGTCCAGTAGCAGATTCATCCCTGGTTAATCTCCAATCAATCCTGTTCTCGCTGTTTTCAGTGACCCCTCATCAGGATGCCACCTTCCTATATACGGAACCTCTCGGACGCATCATAGGTTTTTGGATTGCACTGGAGGATGCCACTGAGGAGAATGGCTGCCTTTGGTTCCTCCCTGGCTCTCACACAGGTAGGAATCTTCACTTCCTTGAGCTTGAGGTCTCCCGTATAATTAATGGTGCACGGATGCTATTTTAGGGGAGCAGTTTTATTTAAACAGCTGGACCATGACATTGGGGCCGAAATTCATCACCTCACCGCCCGCTGCCACCGACATTCCTCCTGAAGATCCGCCCAGTGCCACTTTGGGGGTGGCCTGGAGCGGGAGGGAGGGGAGAGCCGGCGGGAACCGCCCGCTGACGTCAGCGGACGGCCGAGTGGTGCAACTGAGCTCCCGCCTACCGAGCTCCTGCGGGCGGGACTCGGCGGCAGAACGGGGGTGGACTGCTGGCTGGAGGCTGGTCTGTCCCCGACAATAAGTTTGAAGAACCTGAACAAAAGGTAAGTGAACATTTAAAAAAAAAAAAAATTTCAACGCGACTTATCTGGATGGGGTCCCCTGAAGTTCTTCGGATAGTTTTAACAGTTTTTACTGTTGATTTTTTTTTCAGGTCTTCGACCCTCCGTGTGCCCGACTCCATCCTCGGCGGCACTTGGGCGGCAAGCGCCTCTGCCGCCGAGAATGAGACCTCCCGCCCATTGCCGCCCAGAGTGGCGGTGTACGTCGTCCATTTGCCGCCCGCTGACCTTCGAGGGACCATGGCGATGAATATCCCGCCCGAAGTACCATCCGGTATCTCGGCGGCACTTTGGGTGGGCAGAGGCCTTGATAGAAATCGCCCCTCTGTCTATTAGTTGTGAAGTCTCCACTTTCAGCAGTGTTGCTGTGGCAAACTGCTGGATGGAGGTTGTAATGTATTTGCTTCATGGGTTCCTTGTTTAAGAATTCATAGCAACACATTGCTATAAAGAACTAGTTGGTTTATTAGCAAAAGGCTTAACAATCATACTACACATTACCAGTTCATCCACCAGGCTCACAACCGCCTGCCTCATCGTGGACACCCTGAACCCAACTGGCTGGGGTTTTATTGAGTCTTGTGAACATCACATGACTGGCTAAGCCACTCACAGCTCAACAGCTCTCTCAACCGGCGAGCATACTCACAGGTGCACACATTACAGAGGTCATTCTGTGGTGAGATTGGAAAGACAAGTCACCTCGAGCCATTTTCTGTGTGTTCTAACCAGTGGCACCGACAGAGGCCTGGGAGTAGGCCGGCTGCTTGCTACCTCAGCTGAGGAAAGTGCTTGGGGAAAGGCCAGCATAAAGGAAGTCGAGAAAAAACCCTCATAATTGGATAATTCTCATAAAATATGATTCTAAAATCCATGTGTAATTACTGATTGAAAATACAAGACACTGTATAAAGTCTGTTCATGCCCAGTGAGAAGTGTGAGGTGCTCCATTTTGGTAGGAACAATGAGGAGAGATCATACTAAATGGTAGAATTTTAAAAGTGGATGCAAGAACAGAGAGACCTGAGGTTGCTTGTGCACAAATCTTTGAAGGTGCCAGGGCAGTTTATGAAGCATACGGGATCTTGGGCTTTACAAATAGAGGCATGGAGTACAATAGCCAGGAAGTTGTGTTAAACCTATATAAGACACTAGTTCGGCCCCAGCTAGAGTATTGTGTCCAATTCTGGATACCACACTTTAGGAAGAACGTAAAGGTTTTGGAGAAGGTACAGAAAAGATTTACTAGAATGGTTCCAGGGATGAGGGATTACAGTTACGTGGTTAGATTGGAAAATCTGGGGTTGTTCTCCTTAGAGCAGAGAAGGCCAAGAGGAGATTTGATCGAGTGTTTAAAATAATGAGAGTTTAGATAGAGTAAGTAAAGAGAAACTGTTTCCAATGGCTGAAGGGTCGATAACCAGAGTGCACAGATCTAAGGTGATTGGCAAAACAACCAGAGGCGACGTAAGGAAAAACTTTTTTACGCAACGAGTGGGGTTAGGATTTGGAATGCACCCCCTGATAGGGCGGTGGATAGAGATTCAATAGTGGACTTCAAAAGGGAATTGGATAAATACTTGTAGGAGAAAAAATTGCAGGGATATGGGGAAAGGGCGAGCGGGAATGGGACTAACTAGATTGTTCTCTGAAGGAGTCAGCACAGATTTGATGGGCCAAATGGCTGCCTTCTGTGCTGTACTTATTTATGATTCTATGATTGTACAATGCTCTTCGTTCAGTAAACTTTTTTCTGACTGGCAGCTGGTATTACACGGAGGATGTTACGCACCCCAAAAGGAGAGTATCCTCTGACCAAATTTATCGGAAAGGAACGTGATTATCCAGATGATGCATTTATCCCTGTTCCAGTTAAGAAAGGTTAGATGCACTTTGTATTGGGCTGGGCTGGGCTGGTTAATGAAGGTTGACTGTTGTGTTTTGTATTATATATTATCTCAATATATTGTAGTGTGGGTCAGAGTTACTGATGCAAACTGTGACTAGAGAATATTGGGGAACAGCAGCTCATTACAAGTAATACATTAGAGTGCCTCTGATGATGTTAAAAATACTTGTGAACATCAACAGAGCCATGAAATTAATTTACTGCATTGAATTCACTGCCGAACTTCTGTTATTTTTGGTATTATTTGGTCTATAGTCAAGGACACTGGGTTTTGGTTTTCACTGAAAAACAAAAGGATTGCAGAAATCGCCTCTCCCTATCTCTCTAATCTCCTCCAGCCCCACAACCAGCCCGAGATGTCTGCGCTCCTCTAACTCTGCCCTCTTGAGCATCCTTGATTATAATCGCTCAACCATTGGTGGCTGTGCCTTCTGTTGCCTAGGCCCCAAGCTCTGGCACTCCCTGCCTAAACCTCTCTACCTCTCTTTCCTCCTTCAAGACGCTTCTTAAAACCTACCTCTTTGACCAAGCTTTTGGTCACCTGCGCTAATTTCTACTTATGCGGCTCGGTGTCAAATCTTTTAAATCTCGTAATACTCTGTGAAGCGCCTTGGAACGTTTCACTATGTTAAAGGCGCTATATAAATACAAGTTGTTGTTAAATGTGATGTCCAAAACACTGGTTAAAAATTCTGGATTCTCGTCCAACACACATAGATTTAACTTTAATCAGTCATTGTAAATCAGTAATAAATCAGAAAATGCTGGAAATACTCAGCAGGGGTCAGGCAGCATCCGTGGAGAGAGAAACAGAGTTAACGTTTCAGGTCGATGACCCTGCGTCAGCATTGTAAATCGGTGGCCCTGTCTAAAATGAATTACTTCAGAATATCTGTCCTTGGGTAGGGTGCTGGAGCTGTAATGTAATGCTCCATTCTGTAGCAGGACATGATCCGACACCCAAGATTCCCTGCCTGCACGGAGGGTGTGCAGATGCGGGGAGGAGGGAACTCCGAGGGGAAGCAGCATGACTAGGCCAGTCCCTTCTCATTTGGAAGGAAGTGAAGCATAAATTGGAACCTGAGCCCATTGCACTTCAGCACTACCCGAGAACTGGTTAAAAGCAGTTTCAGCATAGCAGGCCAGCTGAGTATTTTGTCAGGTAAATGATTGACGCCCCATAAACTGTGGATTCCAACAGTGGGCTGATCCTTCAGTCTGCCTGATGTGAGTGCCGAGTTGTGTCATTTTATTTAACATTGAGCTGCCGTAAGTGTTTTACATCGGGCACGGTAGCATAGTGGTTATCGGACAGAGAGACTTTGGAAGTTTCTGTCTTTGGAAAAAAGCTACAAAATCCGAGGTAAAATACAGCACACGGTGTGAACAGCTAGAGATTAAAATGACAGGTGTATTGGGACATTTGGGGGAATATAGACACGACCGGAAATGTTTTAAAGCGTATGTGGATCGGCTAGAAATGTATTTCATTGCAAATAACATAATCGAAGTTCCAGACAATGCAGTCCAGAACCGCATTGTAAGAGAGCGATCTTCTTATCGGAGGCAGGTCTGGCATTATATGACACCCTTGTAAATCTGCTTGTGCCTGACAAGCCAAAGGACACAGTACTTAAAGAGATTTTAACGAAGCTGGAGCAGCACTATAACCCCAAACCATTAGAAATTGCTGAAAGCTATCGTTTTGGGATTCGGAATCAAAAGGCTGATGAAAGTATCAGTGATCAATTGTACATCCCTGTCTGGTGTAAAAATAAAAAAGGGAAGGTGGCTCAACCGTGGCTATCAAGGGAAATCAGGGATAGCATTAAAGCCAAGGAAGTGGCATACAAATTGGCCAGAAATAGCAGTGAACCTGGGGACTGGGAGAAATTTAGAACTCAGCAGAGGAGGACAAAGGGTTTGATTAGGGCAGGGAAAATAGAGTACGAGATTAAGCTTGCAGGGAACATTAAGACGGACTGCAAAAGTTTCTATAGATATGTAAAGAGAAAGAGGTTAGTAAAGACAAACGTAGGTCCCCTGCAGTCAGAATCAGGGCAAGTCATAATGGGGAACAAAGAAATGGCAGACCAATTGAACAAGTACTTTGGTTCGGTATTCACTAAGGAGGACGCAAACAACCTTCCGGATATAAAAGGGGTCAGAGGGTCTAGTAAGAAGGAGGAACTGAGGGAAATCCTTATTAGTCGGGAAATTGTGTTGGGGAAATTGATGGGATTGAAGGCCGATAAATCCCCAGGGCCTGATGGACTGCATCCCAGAGTACTTAAGGAGGTGGCCTTGGAAATAGCGAATGCATTGACAGTCATTTTCCAACATTCCATAGACTCTGGATCAGTTCCTATCGAGTGGAGGGTAGCCAATGTAACCCCACTTTTTAAAAAAGGAGGGAGAGAGAAAACAGGGAATTATAGACCGGTCAGCCTGACATCAGTAGTGGGTAAAATGATGGAATCAATTATTAAGGATGTCATAGCAGCGCATTTGGAAAGAGGTGACATGATAGGTCCAAGTCAGCATGGATTTGTGAAAGGGAAATCATGCTTGACAAATCTTCTGGAAACATCCTCAAAAAATTCCAGTAGAGTGGACAAGGGAGAACCAGTTGATGTGGTATATTTGGACTTTCAGAAGGCTTTCGACAAGGTCCCACACAAGAGATTAATGTGCAAAGTTAAAGCACATGGGATTGGGGGTGTTGTGCTGACATGGATTGAGAACTGGTTGTCAGACAGGAAGCAAAGAGTAGGAGTAAATAGGTACTTTTCAGAATGGCAGGCAGTGACTAGTGGGGTATCGCAAGATTCTGTGCTGAGGCCCAGCTGTTTACATTGTACATTAATGATTTGAAGGGGATTAAATGTAGTATCTCCAAAATTTGCGGATGACACTATGTTGGGTGGCAGTGTGAGCTGCAAGGAGGATGCTATGAGGCTGCAGAGTGACTTGGATAGGTTAGGTGAATGGGCAAATGCATGGCAGATGAAGTATAATGTGGATAAATGTGAGGTTATCCACTTTGGTGGTAAAAACAGAGAGACAGACTATTATCTGAATGGTGACAGATTAGGAAAAGGGGAGGTGCAATGAGACCTGGGTGTCATGGTACATCAGTCATTGAAGGTTGGCATGCAGGTACAGCAGGTGGTTAAGAAAGCAAATGGCATGTTGGCCTTCATAGCGAGGGGATTTGAGTACAGGGGCAGGGAGGTGTTGCTACAGTTGTACAGGGCCTCCTGCACCTATTTTCTATGTTTCTATGTTGCGCTAGTAATCCAGAGGCCTGGACTAATAATCCGGGGACACGAGTTCAAATCCCGCCATGGCAGCTAGGGGAATTTAAATTCAGTTAATTAAATAAATTTAAATGGAATTAAAATAATGTACTTTAAAAAAAAAGCAAGTATCAGTAATGGTGACCATGAAACTACCAGATTGTTGGAAAAACCCAACTGGTTCACCTGCCATCCTTACTCGGTCTGGCTGACAGCAATAGACTCTTAACTGCCCTCTGAAATGGCCCAGCAAGCCACTCAGTTGTACTAAACCACTGCGACAATGTGGGAGAATGTTCACCACATGGACTGCAGCGGTTCAAAGCGGCGGCTCACCACCACCACCTTCTCAAGGGCAATTGGGGATGGGCAATAAATGCGACGCCCACATCCCGTGAATGAATAAATGGGGGGAAAAAATCCTAAAATCCTGGCACTTCCACAACGTGTGAGCCGGAGTTTCGAATTTTCTACATTTACAACTGAGGGGCAGTTTCCAAATAGCATTTGTGACTTTTGTAATATAGAGCTCCACCTAGTGGACTACTGGGGTAATGCAACAGCTCATGTAAATACAATAAAAGCATCAGGTGACAAGGTCACCTGACATGTTCCTGTAGCGCCATCTTGTGTGTGTTTTTTATGATGTCGTAATGAAGATACCACAACTTTGTGGTTGCTGATTTGGCCCAATGTTAGGAAGACACATAGAAGCCTGCAATATGAAAACCTGCATTGTCAGCCTATAGAGGTGGGCACCAACAAAATGGTAGCATAGTGTCCAGTACTGCCACTGGAGGCAGTAAGGCTGTAGTTTTAACCGTGTTGCAATGGAAGTACAGAAATGAATGAATGAAAGAAAATTGAGCTTAACCTGAATGTTAATTTGAATAAGTTAAGATCTTTGTGTAAGTGTAACTGAGACACACCAATTACTAGATGATTTGTTGTACACAGGTGGGCTTGTCCTCATTCACGGAGAAGTTGTGCACAAAAGTGCTTTAAACACGTCAGATAAATCGCGACATGCCTACACATTCCACTTAATGGAATCCCGGGATACTCACTGGAGTGAGGAGAACTGGTGAGGATTTGAATTAGCACTGTCTGCATGTGTGTATATGAGATAGTCCCATCTACAAAATCACACTGTTGGTTTGGTTATTTTAACTTGGATGTTTTAAATGCTTTTAATGTAGCCCTCTGCTGTTTCCTCCGGAATAGTTCTTCCTTTGTCCAAAACGGATGTTACTGTCTGAACTGTCAATCTTGGCAGTTAGCCTCAGTATTAACCAATTACTAGCTGATGAAAGGTCGAATGGTCAAGATGATTTTTTGCTCAAACTGGAGGAGACTATGCTGCTGTGAAGTGGCGCCATCTAGTGCCCTGGCTGAGCTAGAAAAATTCATTCGGTGAATGTTAAAAGTACACCCCTGCCTTCTCCCTCCCAGACTTCATTTTGATAAGAGAGTTACCGTATCACCACATGACTAGTATTGAGGAAACACGACAGCTTCAGTCAGTCAGGCTAGCCTTGGCCATGTTTGTTACTTTCTGTGCCACCACTACTGTGGGGAGGTGAAGTCCAGGAGCTGAGTTTGCAACATCAGTATTTAAAGAGCTCCGGGCTCAGGTCATACTAAATCTTCCCAATTTTATAGTGGGAAATGGAAGGTGAGTTACGTGATAGTTTCATTCTGACTGGATGAATCCATGGTTTCAAGATGAACCCAGTGTCCAAATACAGTGTTTGTTACTCTGTATACCAGTTCTGATAACCATCGTTCTTGTTTCCAGATATTTGTCTGGCCTTTTTCTTTTAATGGACGGTGTAATGTATTTGCTTCATGGGTTCTTTGCTTAAGCATTCATAGCAACACATTGCTATTAAGAACTAGTTGGTTTATTAGCAAAGGTTTAACAGTCACACTACACATTACCCATTCATCCACCAGGCAGGCTCATAACCACCTGCCTCATCGTGGATCCCCTGAACCCAACTGGCTGGGGATTTGAGTGTTGTGAACATCACATGACTGGCTAAGCCACTCACAACTCAACAAACCTGTGAGCATACAATAGACAGAGATTAAAAGAAAATTCTAATCTCTAGTCTCACTTGAGGCTGGCTAATTTTAATACAGTAGCCTCCACTTCAAATATTAAGTGGGATAAAGATAAACCCAGGCCTTGAAATTATGTTCTGGGTCACTAATATATGAACACTTAACATGTCCATCTGACTTTCCAATCTGCTGGTTTAATGGAGATATTAATCTAGTTAAAGTAAATCAATTAACTTTCTCTGTTAAGTGTTCATTTGTGATTATCTCAGTGTAATTTTGGAAGTCCCTGAATATCACTTCAAATTCAATCAGGAAAGTCAGACTGGAGAACATAAATTAAAATGAGTGAAAAAGAATGTGGGAAATGGATAGAATTAGGGAGAAACCAGTGCGAAACTTTACTAAGTGATAAATGTTTGGAATAGTCTGCCGTGCAAGGTGATTGGTGGGACGTTCAAAATGCAGTTAGAGACTAACTGAGTTGTAGGGTACTGGAGGGATGAGCATCATGGGCCAAATGGTCTTCATTCATTCTTGACTTTTATCTTGATGCCAACATTTTGGTAGGAAGGATGAGGAGAGGTGATACAAATTAAGTGGTACAATTTTACAAGGGGGTATAGGAACAGAGAGACCTGGGGGTGTGTACACAAATCTTTGGAGCTGGCAGGACAAGTTGAGAAGGCTGTTAAAAAGCATGCAAGATCCTTGGCTTTATTAATAAAGGCAGGAAAGTTATGTAAACCTTTATAAAACACTGGTTAGGCCTCAGCTGGGGTATTGTGTTCAATTCTGGGCACCACACTTTAGGTGATTGGCAAAAGAACCAGAGGCAACATGAGGAAACTTTTTTTTTAAACACAGCGAGTTATGATCTGGAATGCACTGCCTGAGAGGGTGGTGGAATCAAATTGAACAGTAACTTTCAAGGGATAAATACTTAAGGGGAAAATATTTACAGGGCTATGGGGAATGAACAGGGGAGTGGGACTAATTAAATAGCTGTATCAAAGAGTCATCAGAGCCATAATGGGGTGAATGGCCTCCTTCTGTGCTGTATCAGTCTTTGATTCTATAATGTGAGACTATCTGTGGCTGAATAAAGCTTGGATCGTTGTTTAGATGCATGTGCTCAATATGTTTTTTCTTTTGATTTCCAGGTTGCAGCCAACTCCAGAACTACCATTCCCACTTCTGTACATTTAAAGTTCTTCATTTTAACCACTGTCACTGGAATATAAATAAAACATTATGTACTGAGATGAAATGTCATATTGTGCTATTAGCTGAAAGTACCATATTTTTTGGAACAGGAACGACTTCATGTATCAATGGTGTTGGGAGTGTATTTTAGAGTAAATTTCACTGATTAACTGGCAGTGGTGACAGATTGAAATAAAATAAATTGTCTTTCTGCTCATCTCCACAACTTCTTTCATTCTTTCTGTTTCCCTCTCTCTGGCTTTAAAGGAAAGACGAGCTGATATCAAACACACTTGCAATTTGGAATGGCCTCAATTTTTGATTATTTCCAAAATAAAGCTGCAATCCATTTGCTTTATTCCTGTTCTTAAGATTTTAATTTGGTAAAACAAATGTCACTTTTATATGTCGTGATGATAAAAGGGCTTAATGAAGTTAACAATAATTATTTCAGTATGGTGTAGCAAACCTGTGAGAACTTTACAAGTTGCGGCTGAGCACCTTGTCTCAGATACCCAAATATTCACTGTAATCAGTCACATTTTACGCCACTGGCAGAGTCTTGTTGGTCCTCTCGGTGTGCGGATTGTGAAGGAGACAGGAAATCTTATTAGAAAAATGGAAGGAAAAAACACCAATCAAGCCCACTTGCATGATCAATATGTTCCAATTTATTGTGTGTGACATTTTACACTTCCAGTGAACACAAAGCAAACTTTCTATACTTCACTACAATACGGATCAACGTAAGTATATCATACAAGGTAATCTATATATGGATAAAGTGCAGCTAAACCAGAGATAGAACATTTGAAGTGCGATATGGATGAGGGGGGGGGGGGAAAGAGAGAGGCTTACATATGAATTACTCTACAATCTGTACTATAGATATAACTAAGACATTTAATATGTCGCATCTGTGGAGGAATGCTCAGTCAGCTGGCGTAGGAATGGGAGCGATGAGAGTTCAGGTTTGATTATCTGCTTTACTTGGCATGGGCCATTAAGTGGGGATCTGAACTGAATGAAAGTGCTAAAATTATGAATCCCTTACAGTGGAACATTGAATTTCTCCTGTTTCACCTCTGGTTCCTTTCATCTTTTCCTACTTTTTCTCCGCTGCTTGTGCCGACGGCTCCTCAGGGAATGTTTCCAGGCATCGGGTATCGTCTCAACAATGGGGGTGATCAAAGGGATGATATGATATTGGCTAAGAGTGCCGACTAAACAAATCTACCGCAGAGAGTGCGAGTGGGATGTACAGAGGGATTCTCTGGGAATGAGTGAAGGTAGGCAGAAGCAGAGGTAATATCTGAATAGGCCAGAAGGGATAAGAGGCTGTAAACAAATGGTCTATAAAAGTAGTAGCTGGAGATGGGAGCTAAGCAAAAATATCAGTTTGCAACATTGTAAAAAACAGTACGCAAAAGGCTTAGCTGTTTGAAGTGGACTGTAATCATCATCATAGGCACACACATCAGCCACCACATGGGCTTGACAGAGATAGGCCTTTATCCAGTGGCAAGGATTAACCAGGACGACTGGAGACCTGCTCTGCTGCCATTGGGCATCATGCAAACTATATGAAGTTGTCTTTTACTCATCAGCTTAAGGGTTAACAAAGCACGTATTGAGTTACCGCAACTAGTGATTAACTGTAGATTTATTTTACATGATTTATACATCATAGCCCTACGAATTCTTCCATTTTCTAACACCATTCCATTATAAATAGTTGTACATGCATCTTATCAAAAGTTCATGGTCAATAAATTTATTTTAGCTCGTTTCATCAAACCAGCAATCATTTTACAGTGACCTGCATCACTCAAATAAAAGAAAAATCATCGAACTGTGGGAAGTATTTAACTTGCGTTGATAAAGTCCCCCAGCATGGCCTGGAACAGTGCTGAATTTATCAGTCCTCGAGCAAACTGAAGCAGTAAGAGACATGTATAAATTGATACATTCTATAAATTGTGTTCAATTGTTTTTGGAACAAAATCCAAGTCTGGAACACCGACTGTAGGGAGAAATCTCGCTATAAATGTGTTTGGTCCTCTGCAGGCAGTCACTCTTGCTGCTCCACATGTCCCAACAATCATCCCGTGTAGCACAGGCGGTCATTCGCCATTCAGGAGCCTGGACTGTGAGTGTTGACCTTGGCAGGCTATTTTACCCTGGCACGTGTCATACCCAATCTTGATCCTACATGCTGTCTACACTCCCATGTTTCCAAGCTGGTGTCACTGGATAGCGATTGGGAAGAGATCATGAAGAGATGGAGAGGAATTTCACTAAGGGATGTGGGGGATGCAGAGTCGTTGAGTATATTCAAGGCTGAGATCGCTTGGACTGGACTTGAGGGCAATCAAGGGATATGGGGATCGGGCAGGAAAGTGGAGTTGAGGTTGAAGATCAGCCATGATCATATTGAATGGTGGAGTAGGCTCCAAGGGTCGTATGGCTTACTCCTGCTTCTAATTCTTATGTTCTTACTACCCGATCCTAAACACAAAATGAGGCTTTATTATTATAACAGATTACTTATTTTGAAGATAAGCAAGCGATTAAATTGATAGTTGATCAGCACAGCCCTCTTCATGTTCTATCTAAGTAGCAATATTTCACCTCAAAAAAATGTTATATAACAGTCAATTATTATGAGGTAGTGAATTGTTTTCCTTCATCTAAGAGATTCCGTTTTCTCTGGTGGATCAGGTGCAACGATCTCCAAATCAGAAAGCACGGGACAAACTAACACCCACCTCAGTGAAATTTGGAATGTGACATGTATTTTTCTCTTGCTGAACGGGACATTAAAAAAATATGGGTCCAGAATGTGATATAGCTTTGATTTTGTTACAGTGACAGATTGCAATTTGCTCATGTTTACTCAGTATTAACAGAATACATATGATATGAATATTGTACAATATGTGAATATTGTTCTGCACTATTACCGATTACTCCGGCACTAATCACGCCACTCCCCTTTATACCACTCCTGGTCGACTTGGCATCATTAAAAGGCACAGCAGAACTGATGTTCACTATATACATATTGTAAAGTGCAGTGTATAGGTTTCAGCCATGATTTTAAACTCCGTTAAAGTCCCATCAGCGCATAAGTCACATGCCCAGGTTTGCAGATCTTAAGAACCCTGTTTTGAGATGTGGTTTGTACACCTGATTTACAGCAATGGAAATCCAAGACACTCTCATATCACTGGATCTGCTGGTTGAGAGCACGGTTAAAATCTTTTTTAGTAAGTAATTGCTCTTTTTACAAACAGAACCCTTCCCTTCGTCTCCATTTGATAATGCGGGGTTGAGCGAGAGCGCATTTATATGGCGTCCAGCCCTTACCTCACCCAATGTTCACATGAGGATTGTCAGGAGTCATTGGATGTTCAAGAATGGGAACAAAAAATACCCCAAAATACTGCAGATACTAGAAATCTGAAACAAAATCAGAAAATACTGGAAAGACTCAGCAAGTCAGGCAGCATTTGTAAAGGAAGGTAAAAGGTTAACGCTTCAGCTCTAAGAACACTTGTGAGAATAGCTACACCTGTAATGTTAACCTTTATCCTTTTGTTACGGATGTTTGCCTGACTTGCTGAGTGTTTCCAGCATTTTCGATTTTTGTCTCGGATTTCCAGCAGCTGCAGTATTTTTTTTTGTTGCAAAATTTGGCCTCCGATTGGGTTACACAGAGGTCACGGCCAATCAAGCATCAGGGGTACGGTAGCATAGCGGTTATGTTACTGGACGAGTAATCCAGAGGCCTGGACTAATGATCTGGAGACATGAGTTCAAATCCCACCATGGCAGCTGGGGAATTTAAATTCAGTTAATTAAATAAATCTGAAATAAAAGGCTAGTAGCAGTAATGGTGACCATAAAACTACCGGACTGTTGTAAAACCCATGTGGTTCACTAATGCTCTTTAGGGAAGGAAATCTGCCGTACTTACCTGGTCTGGATATATGTGGCTCCAGACCCACAGCAATGTGGTTGACTCTTAACTGCCCTCTGAAATGACCGAGCGAGCCACTCAGTTTTATTCAAGGCGGCGGCTCAAGGGCAATTAGGGATGGGCAATAAATGCTGGCATTTCCAGCGACGCTCACATCCCCCCGTGAATTAATAAAATATATAAAGACTGACATGATTGTCTCAACAATAAGAGCACATTATTTGTTTTTAACCAAACTTAAAGGTACCACTCAACAAATTTTCTCTCTCCGAGCTGATGACTTGTGTTGCGGTACATGTGAAAGTCCTCCAGTAGTCTGCTCAATTGCCATCCTGATGTTTCAGGCATAGTTCTTCATTCATCTGATCTGATGAAAAGCTATGCCTGAGACGCCAACATCTTCCTTTATAGATTCTGCCTAGCAGGAGTGGGTGGGAGCCCTAGTGGATTTATTTTTATCCACCTCCCTCACCCAGGTTGAGACGAGTTAATTCAGTACAGACCAGGGAATAAACCCGGGGACTTTCCTAGTGCACGTGGCTTAATTTCACATTGGGGGAATGAATTTTCCATTGGTGAGGCCTTAACACTTTGGTGTTTCAGTTACCGTTGCCTTAAACTAATAAATTATCAATTGGGATTTAACTCGGGCCACCTCAGAATATCACAAGTTCCTTCGTCTGGTGGCAATTGTATGTATTTTTTTTAAATTTCAACTAAAGGGATACTGCCCCTGAACCAGCAACAACAGCACATTCACTGCAATCTCAGTGTATCTCCAATAATCTCACTCAGACCATCAGCATAAGGAATAGATACAAAGGCAAAAAAAGATTGTCTATTTGATCGGTGTAAGCTTCTAGCAGGGAGACTATAACAATAGATCCCATAATCCAGATGTAGCTGCCGCTCAGACTCACTGTTTTATCAAAGATTAGAATCAAAGCAACAGCAATGATCTGGGCAAAGACAGAGGTTGCTGTTCCTTCAAAGGTTTTCTTAGTTCCAGGCCACCTAACCTCGCCCATGGTGCTTCCAAAAGCAGAGGCCATGGTGTCGCCAATCCCCACGGCCAGGACTCCAGCGTATGGGGCCAGGGCTACCTGCCCTGGAAACGAGCTTTTGGGGACAAACACTCCAGGGAACAGCCACACAGGCAGGGTGAGTCCAAGCAGCAGGTAAATGTGTGTCAGGATCAACGGACCACTATCACGGTCGTCAAGAAACAGGGCCAGCATTGGTCTCAATATCACTCCAAGTGGTTTAATCCTGAAATGCCTTATGTATTCCAACACCACAAACGCAGCAAAACAAACCACAGCAGCAACGTAGAGCAGCTGTCGGTCGTAGATGAGGCCTGGGACATAGGTTGCCACTATAATGATGTGAAAGCTTTTCCGCAGAACAGTGGAGGCTTTGTACTTTTTAGATGCCGATGACTGCTTACTGTACTGGTGAAAGACAACGACCGAAGCAAGAAGTGCCAGTGCGATCCAGTAGCTGAGTAAGTAGATCCTGGTTTGTGTGTTGGTGAGGAAATCGAAAAGCCAACCAAAAAGATCGTTCCTGGTCAGTCGGTAGAACCATGGCACCATGATACCCAATCCAAAAACAATGGCCAGCATGTGGAAAATCAGTGAGGAAACCCAGGTCTCGGAGTCCATAAAACAGTACAAAACAGCGAAAACCAGTCCCAGAAGGGCCGTGCCAACCACCGCCACCAGCAGGAACGAGGCAAGCGGATCACATGTGCTATCTCCGAGGGTCAAAGAGCGCTTGATGAGCTGGTTCGTAACAATGCTCAAACCTGACAAGAACAGCATGACCTCTCCCGGGGTGAAGCTGCGGGGCATGATATAGAGGACAATGAGGGAGAGGTAGACAAAGATCAGCAGGACCTCCAGGATCTCGATGACCTCGGAAACGGAAAGGATGTGCTTGAGGGTGTAGCTGATGGCGCTGGCCGCGAAACCGTACACAATGCTGGTGTTGGTGGGATGCGGCCTGGTGAGGCCCAGGGCCAGCAACGAGACGAACAGAGCGATGGCCATCCCCGCAGCCCAGCACACGACGCAGAACCGCTCGAAGTGCGCGTTGCCCACCATTTCCCAGCGCTCCTTCAGCACAATTCCGAGCAGCGGCAAAAGCACGCTGGCGGGCAGCAGGCCGCTGCTGAAGGCCAGCCGGTATTGGAAAACGGCATCGCCCGACTTCAGCAGCCGGTCCCATTTGTGCTGGACGTAATAAGCCTGGACCGCCAAGGCGAGGGTGCACCAGGAGAACTTGTTCCAGATCACAGCGTGGACACACAGCACGACGACGAAAACAATTAAAGACTCCACCAAGACGGGATTTTTCAACATAGCTGCAGACTTTGCTTCTGATGCCCAGTGCAGAGAAAGTCTTAATTACTTGAGAGTCCGAGAGAGTGTTGGAGCTTCCATTCCATCTGCCAAAAATGATTCCGTAAAAACGTCCCCTCTGATCAGATTTTCTTCCACCTTTTGTAACCGGGTAGATCTAACTCACGGTCAGACCTGGAACAGAGATTGTAATGTAGACCGTGTTAGTTACAGTTCGATTCTAAGTGTCAAATGTTGCAGCGAGGCCTTTTCATCTTTCTGCGCATTGGGCAACGGAGCTTTGTAACAACATCAGTAAAAGACTTGGATTTATCTAGCGCCTTTCACGACCACCGGATGTCTCAAAGCGCTTTACAGCCAATGAAGCACTCCTGGAGTGTAGTCACTGTTGTAATGTAGGAAACGCGGCAGCCAATTTGCGCACAGCAAGCTCCCACAAACAGCAATGTGATAACAAAAAAAGATTATCTGGTCATTATGTTGATTGAGGGATAAATATTGGCCAGGACACCAGGGATAACTCCCCTGCTCTTCTTTGAAATAGTGCCGCAGGATCTTTTACGTCCGCTTGAGAGAGCAGACGGGGCCTCAGTTTAATGTCTCATCTGAAAGACGGGTGAAATTTAACAAATCGTTAGACTCAGCAAGTTTGCTGGCATTTGCCTTAAATTCAGCTCACTTCCTACTGGGGAGGTTGGCAGTTAAGCACAGTGCAGTCTGACGCTCAGCTCACAGTACAGTTATTACTGTACAGTTCCCTGAAAAAGTGCAACATCCTCACCTGGGAGTCCCTGGCCAAAGACCGCCCTAAGTGGTTGAAGTGCATCAGGGAGGGCGCTGAGCACCTCGAGTCTCATCGCCGAGAGCATGCAGAAACCAAGCGCAGGCAGCGGAAGGAGCGTGCGGCAAATCTGTCCCACCCACCCCTTTCCCTCAACGACTATCTGTCCCACCTGTGACAGGGTCTGTGGTTCTCGTATTGGACTATTCAGCCATCTAAGGACTCATTTTTAAGAGTGGAAGCAAGTCTTCCTCGGTTCCGAGGGACTGCCTATGATGATGATGCTATTACCATACTGCTTGTGGATTTCCTGCTCAGGCCACCTTCTCACCCCCCCCACCCCCCCTCCCCTCCCAACAAACATAAATAATTTCAAATATTGAGAGATTTTCAAATAATGTAGTGTTTTGGGTCGTGCTTTGAAGAGAATCTTATAGCAGTTGAATAGACAGAATCCACTTTGTACAACATAGTCTATCTCTGGAAAAACTTCCAAGGAGCAGACACGATGGGCCGAATGGCCTCCCTCTGTACCTTAAATTTCTATGATTCTAAGCTTGATAAAATACATAGATCCTCATTATTAAGCGACCTCAGCATTCATCTGGCAATTAGTAATAGAATATTATTTTCAATACGCCATTATTTCAGTGATAAACAGGCAGAAAAATAAAATCAAATACAGCTTGGATATGTCATCAGATTACAATACATGGCAGGGAGTGAACCATTAGCCAACTCACTTCCAGTTAAAAAGTAACAAAATAAATGCAGAAACTCTGCTTGAAACAGTTGGTTGTCTGATGTAGAATCACTAACATTATTGTACAGTACTACCATAACCACCATTTAAAACCTACCACTTGTTAGGCAGTTAGGGTGAGCAGGCTGTTTGTTCTACGTACCAGCTGTCTGATGCAGTTTACTGAGCAACATATATTTCATTAACAAAGGGGATAGGCTAACTGTGGTATCGATCACTCCAGGAGAAACAATATTACAACTTCTGCTATCATCATAGGCAGTCCCTCGAAATCAAGGAAGACTTGCTTCCACTTTAAAAGTGAGTTCTCAGGTGACTGTACAGTCCAATAGGGGAATTACAGTCTCTGTCACAGGTGGGACAGACAGTGGTTGAAGGAAAGGGTGGCTGGGGAGTCTGGTTTGCCGCACGCTCCTTCCGCTGTCTGCGCTTGGTTTCTGCATGCTCCCAGCGACGATACTCGAGGTGCTCAATGCCCTCCCGGATGCTCTTCCTCCACTTAGGGCGGTCTTGGGCCAGGGATTCCCAGGTGCCGGTGGGGATATTGCACTTTATCAAGGAGACTTTGAGGGTGTCCCTGAAACATTTCCTCTGCCCACCTGGAGCTCGCTTGTCTTGTAGGAGTTCCGAGTAGAGCGCTTGCTTTGGGAGTCTCGTGTCGGGCATGCGGATGATGTGGTCGCCCAACGGAGCTGGTCGAGTGTGGTCAGTGCTTCGATATTGGGGTTGTTGGCCTGAGCGAGAACACTGACGTTGGTGGTACTTCTCCAGTGCTTTGAGGTGGTCCACTGTATATGGTCCACGTCTCTAAGCCATATAGGAGGGCGGGTAACATTACTGCCCTATAGACCATAAGCTTGGTGCCAGATTTGAGGTTCTGACTTCTGCTATAACGTGAATATAATAATTGATTGCGCAGTGTTGTATGCTCTCTACCTAAACAACTTATATTTATATAGCGCCTTTAACGTAGTGAAATGTCCCAAGGCGCTTCACAGGAATATTATCAGATAAAAAATTTGGCGTAGGAATGAGGAGGCCATTCAGCCCCTCGGGCCCGTTACACGATTCAATTAGATCATGGCGGATCAGTACCTTAATTCCATCTACCCGACTTGGTTCCATAACCCTTCATACCCTTGCCTAACAAAAATCAATCAATCTCAGTTTTGACATTTTCAATTGATCCCCCCCCCATCCCCCAGCCCCGACAGCTTTTTAGGGGAGAGCGTTTCAGATTTCCACTAATTTGTGTGAGAAGAAGTGCTTTCTGACATCACCTCTGAGTGGCCTAGCTCTAATTTTAAGGTTTGCCCCCTTGTTCTGGACTCCCTCACCAGAGGAAATTGTTTCTCTCTATCTACCCAATCAATTCCATTGATCATCTTAAACACCTCAATTAGATCACCCATTCGTCTTCTATCTTCAAGGAAATACAGCCTAGTCTATGCAACCTGCCCTCATAATTTAACCCTTTTAGCCCCAGTATCATTCTGATGAATCTCTGCTGCACCACCTCCAAGGCCAATATATCCTTCTTGAGGTGCGGTGCCCAGAACTCAATGCAATACTCCAGATGGTTTCTAACCAGAGCTCTGTGCAGTTGTAACAGAACGTCCACCCCTTTATATTCCAGCCCTCGAGATAAAGGCCAACATTCAATTAGCCCTTTTTAACCAGCCTAAATATATGGTGCTGAATGTCTCTCTTCACTGGCCAAAAATTGCCAAATAAAATTAGAATATTATGTTCAAATCTCTGCAGTGGAATTTGAATCCACAATCTTCTGACTCAGAGGTGAGAGTTCTACCACTGAGGCAAGACTGACTTAAACCCTAAAAAATTAATAGTGAAATTGAAGAACCAATGTTTGTTGTTATGCATCCAGCCACTTATCTGCTGCTATGATAGTGCATGTTAAAAATTGCTGGGGAATATGCAACAGAATGTTGCATTTATGCTTTTAATAAACAGTGTGTGATTTTAACCAGTTTTTGATTGAAAACCAAAATCTTTAGGGGACTATTAATATGGTAACTGTCAGTGGTGTCCTTGCTCCATGTATAATGTGGAAAGAATGATTGACAATTGCTGCAGTATTAAAAATATAGTCCTAAAGAAGATCCAGGTCTCTTCATAAAAATACAAACTGTACAGCATTTGTTTGTTTTCCTTCCAACATTGGGTCCAGAGATGTGCTAGCATCACATGTGTGATGTCAGCATGGCGTGCACAGCATACAACGTGTGTGCTGACATCACTGTTGTGATACATGTGCATCTCTGGACCTGATTTTTGGTAAGAATACAATGAAGAGTTTCATGTTTTTGTCCCTCAAATTTTGGAAGACATTTTTTAAACTGATTCATCATCCAAAAAAATCCTGCAATTTATTGATGGAAATGTAGAAACTGATTTTAATAATCTTTACTTACAATTAGTTTCAAACTTTTTAATATGTCAATTCGAAGACACAGACCTGTGTTTATTTTTAAGAGGCACATTAAACTTAAAATAGTTATTATCTAAATGGAGAAAGATTGTAAAGTGCCACAGTACAGCAGGACCTGGGGGTACTTGTGCATGAAACACAAAAGGATAGTATGCAGGTACAGCAAGTGATCAGGAAGGCAATGGTATCTTGGCCTTTATTGCAAAGGGGATGGATTATAAAAGCAGGAAAGTCTTGCTGCAGCTATATAAGGTATTGGTGAGGCCACACCTGGAATACTGCAAGCAGTATTGGTTTCCATATTTACGAAAGGATATACTTGCTTTGGAGGCAGTTCAGAGAAGGTTCACTAGGTTGATTCCAGGGATGAGGGGGTTGATTTATGATGAAAGGTTGAATAGGTTGGGCCTCTACTCATTGGAATTCAGAAGAATGAGAGGTGATCTTATCGAAACATCTAATATTATGAGGGGGCTTGACAAGGTGGATGCAGAGAGGATGTTTCCATTGGTGGGGGAGACTAGAACTAGACAGCATGATCTTAGAATAAGGGACCGTCCATTTAAAACAGAGATGAGGAGAAATTTCTTCTCTCAGAGGGTTGTAAATCTATGAAATTCGCTGCCTCAGAGAGCTGTGGAAGCTGGAACACTAAATATATTTAAGACAGAAATAGACAATTTCTTAAACAATAAGGTGTTATGGGGCACGGGCGGGGAAGTTGAGCTGAGTCCATGATCAGATTAGCCATGATCTTATTGAATGGCGGAGCAGGCTCGAGGGGTCGTATGGCCTACTTCTTATGTTCTTATGTTCTTAAACCCGATGATATTTAAAAGCAAAATGAAGGAATTTCACTCCAGGTGAATGAGACTTGTAAGCTTTGCTGCTGTATTGAGGTAGAAATAGCTGACAGCAACCCAGTGGACACATAGAAACATAGAAAATAGGTGCAGGAGCAGGCCATTTGGCCCTTCGAGCCTGCACCACCATTCAATATGATCATGGCTGATCATTCAACCTCAGTACCCCACCCCAGCCTTCTCTCCATACCCCCTGATCCCTTTAGCCGTAAGGGCCACATCTAACTCCCTTTTGAATATTTCCAACGAACTGGACTCAACAACGTTCTATGGCAGAGAATTCCACAGGTTCACAACTCTCTGGGTGAAAAATAAGGATATCCTTCAGTTCTTCCTTCTCACTAGACCCTCGGTCCCCTAGTATTTTCGGGAGGTTATTCGTGTCTTCCTTAGTGAAGACAGAACCAAAGTATTTGTTCAAATTGGTCTGCCAGTTCCTTATTCCCCATTATGAATTCACCTGATTCTGATTGCAAGGGACCTACATTAGTCTTCACTAATCTTTTTCTCTTCACATATCTATAGAAGCTTTTGCAGTCAGTTTTTATGTTCCCTGCAAACTTACTCTCATACTCTATTTCCCCCTCCTAATTAAACCCTTAGTCCTCCTCTGCTGAATTCTAACTTTCTTCCAGTCCTCTTTGCTGCTTTTTCTGGCCAATTTATATGCCTCTTCCTTGGATTTAACACTTTCCCTAATTTCCCTTATTACCATGGTTGAGCCACCTTCCCTTTTTTTATTTTTACACCACACAGGGATGTACAATTGTTGAAGTTCATCAATGTGATCTTTAAATGTCTGCCATTGCCTATGCACCGTCAACCCTCATTCGCCAGTCTAGTCTAGCCAATTCATGTCTCATACCGTCAGTTTCCTTTCCTTAAGTTCAGGACCTTAATCTCTGAATTAACTGTGTCACACTCCATCTTAATGAAGAATTCTACCATATTATGGTCACTCTTTCCCAAGGGGCCTTGCACGACCCGATTGCTGATTAATCCTCTCTCGTTACACAAGACCCAGTCTAGGATGGCCTGCTCTCTAGTTGGTTCCTCGACATATTGGTCTAGAAAACCATCCCTTATACATGCCAGGAAATCCTCCTCCACAGTATTGCTACCAGTTTGGTTAGCCCAATCAATATGTAGATTAAAGTCACCCTGATAACTGCTGTACCCTTATTGGATGCGTTCCTAATTTCCGGTTTGATGCCGTCCCCACCCTCCCTGCTACTGTTTGGTGGTCTGTACACAACTCCCACTAATGTTTTCTGCCCTTTGGTGTTTCGAAGCTCTACTCATACAGATTCCACATCATCCACGCTAATGTCTTTCCTTACTATTGCATTAATCTCTTCTTTAACCAGTAACGCTACCCCACCTCCTTTTCCTTCCTGAATATTGAATACCCCTGGATGTTGAGTTCCCAGCCTTGGTTACGCTGGAGCCATGTCTCCGTAATCCCAATTACATCATATTCGTTAACAGCTATCTGCGCAGTTAATTCATACACCTTATTACGAATGCTCTTCGCATTGAGACTCATCGAGCCGTCAGGCTTGTTTTTTTAACATTCTTTGTCCTTTTACAATTATGTTGTAATGTGGCCCTTTTTGATTTTTGCCCTTGATTTCTCTGCTCTCCATTCTTGTTTTTCTCCTTCCTACCTTTTGCTTCTGCCCCCTTTTTACTTCCCTCTGCCTCCCTGCATTGATTCCCTTCCCCCTGCGGTTTTAGTTTAAACCCTCCCCAACAGCACTAGCAAACACTCTGCCTAGGACATCGGTTCCGGTCCTGCCCAGGTGCAGACCGTCCAGTTTGTACTGGTAGCAATCCTGAGATTACTACCTTTGAGGTCCTACTTTTTAATTTAACTCCTAGCTCCCCAAATTCAGCTTGTAGGACCTCATCCCGTTTTTTACCTATATTGTTGGTACCTATATGCACCATGACAGCTGGCTGTTCACCCTCCCCCTCCAAAATACGCTGCAGCCACTCCGAGACATCCTTGACCCTTGCACCTGGGAGGCAACATACCATCCTGGAGTGTCGTTTGCGGCCGCAGAAACGCCTATCTATTCCCCTTACAATAGAATCCCCTATCACTATAGCAGGAATCAGGAGGCAGACTACACATGCCCAGTGCAGAAAGTCCAAACAAGCAAAAATAAAGTGCAAATCAAAGCATCGAACCAAACATTTTTAATTGACATAATAGTTGTGTCAGTCAAAAATAGCAAACCACTGGTAGCAAAATGTAAAGAGTGTCAAAATACAGTAAACCTTTCCTTGCAGTAAGGGTTAATTCAGTTCCAGCTAGACTGTAGAACACACCCTATTCCTCCCGTCACAATTCAAAAAAGTGAGGGGGGTGTCTCTAAGAAAAAAAACCCCGTCAGATCAGCGGTGTACTAAATAACAATTTTAGCAGTGGCAGAAAAAATAGTTTGGAGAGCTCCAGTAGGTTGACGTTGATGAGGAATAGCAGGGAGGGGTGTTGGTGATTAGCACCAAACCCTTGGACTAAAAATACCCGATCGCTTGGTAAGAAAACAATGAGGAATGTCATGGTTTTTTTCCCCACTCAAATTTTGGAGAGCATTTTCTAAAACTGATTCACCGTCCAAAATAAAACAGCAATTTATGGATGGAAATCTAAAAAAAAGATTTTTAATAATCTCTACTTATCAAAAGGACTGATTACATGCCGATTCAAAGACACAAATCTGTGTTCATTTTTAAGAGTCACATTAAACCAGGTGACATTTAAAAGCAAAATGAGGGAATTTCATTCCAGATGAGGCAGACTTGAGGTTTGCTGCTGTATTGCAGAGGATATGAAAATGATCATAACGAGGAACATTCCCCATTTTAATACTCGACCAGTAAAACAAAATATTAAATGAAACGCACCAAACAATCCCCCCAAATAAAGCAGCACCCATTTTTAAAAAAAAATCTCTTACCACACACCTGTCACCTTCCAGGGGGCGGCCATAGTGAGAGGACAACCACGTGACAGGGGGCGGCACGACGTGAAGTCGGTTAGCGGCTCATGAGAGGAGGCGGGAAAAGCGCCTGCGCGGATCACATGAGGAGGCGGACCAACGGCCCGGTGGCAGATCACGTGCAGAGGGGAAAAAAAGCGGCCGCGCGGGGTCACATGAGGAGGGGAACAAGGGCCTGCGCGGGTCACGTGACGAGGGTCGGCAATGGCGGCGGCAGCGGGGCCGTGTGTGAGGTAAAAAAAAATTAACCATAAACTTTTTCCTTCCACCCAGCCCTCACCCCGCCAAAAAAAAAATGTGCCATTTGAGTCAAAGCTAAGGGCCTTTGCGGAATAAATGTACTTTATCCGAGATAAGGGGCGAGCCGGGAGAGTCAGTGGAAGGAGTTCATGTGGCTTTACGGTTGATAAAAGAAGAGCGCGCTGGACACGAGTTTACATTCAAACTCTGCGAGTCTGACATAATTGGGCGAAAATGAGACATCAGTCCTTCTTGGGGAATGATTTTAGCTTTTATTTTCCTAATAACCCATTGTAAATTGTAGCTTTAAGGCGTCTTTTATTTTGTTGGTCAAGGAACATCATTTCACAGGAATCTTGACAGGAAACTCTTCTCTCCTGTCACTCAATGATCTGAACGGAACGCCCAGCGATCCACAATGTCCCAAAAGTACTTGATGCCCTCACATCTGTACCCCAGGCAGCCCTTCGATCCGCCACTCACACACACACACACACACACACACACAGTCCCAGTCATGTAGGTGGCACATGGCCCATCCAGCAGTCAGATATGTTAACACACCTCCCCAAGTGAGTTTTAGTCCGCCGCCTTTACATCTCTTGGGACCATACCCAGTCGTCATCGTCGGCGGTCCCACGAACGAGGCTGACTTGCTTCCACATGAGTTCACAGATGTTTCAATGAAGGACCCGATATTCCAGTCCTGAACTCCAGTTGAAAGGGTGGAAGATGCCTGTGCGTGGATTTTTTTTTGACCTGTGGTGACCGTTGCACATCAGCCACCACACAGGCTTGATAGAGCTAGGCCTTTATGTAGTGGCAAGGGTTAATCAGGACGACTGGAGACCCACTCTGCTGCACAGACCTAGTGCGCACACATATTGCAGTGTGGGCTGGACCCTTGGCTCTTCTGGGCTCCGTACCCTCATTTGCCGCACCTCCGCCACAATCCCTCACCACTCCTCCGCCGCAAGACACTTGCTACACCTCCCAGTACAGTGCTGAGGGAGCACAGCACTGTCGGAGGTGCCGTCTTACGATTGAGAGGTTAAACATAGGCCAGGTCTGCTCTCCCATGGACGTAAACGATCCCATGGCTCTATTTTGAAGAAGAGCAGGGGCGTTATCCCCATATTTATCCCTCAATCAACATAACAAAAAAAAATGATTATTTGGTCATTATCACATTGCTGTTTGTGGGAGCTTACCGTGCGCAAGTTGGCTGCCACGGTTTCCACATCATCATCATAGGCAGTCCCTCGAAACGAGGATGAACTTGCTTCTACGCCAAAAAAAGGATGAGTTTACATGTGTTTCAATGAAGGACTCGAACTACATCCTGAAGGATGGAAGATGCCTTTGCATGAATTTTTTTAATGAGGGGTGGCCGTTGCACATCAGCCATCACATGGGCTTGACAGAGCTAGGTCTTGGTCCAGTGGCAAGGATTACCCAAGACAACTGGAGACCAGCCCTGCTGCATGGACCTAATGCGCACACGTATCGCAGTGTGGGCTGGTCCGTGCTGCCTCTGGCACCGAACTCGCACCTCCCCTGGGCCCCGATCACATCCCTCTACAGTCTCTCGTCGCTCCTGCTGTATCTGTCCACGCTCCAATCACCGACCTGGATCTTGATGACATTCTTCACAGCCGTTGCCCTCCTGCACCAGCTCGCGCTGTACCTTGAAGTGGCATGCCTCTCCGCTGCCCATGGCCGCCGCTCGCTGCTCCTTTTATGGCCCCGACCTGCCGCTGATGTTCCCTCGCGGGTCGGGGCCTCCATGTGCTCTCTCGTAGACGTAAATGATCCCATGGCACTATTTTGAAGAAGAGCAGGGGCATTATCCCCACAATCCCCACATTTATCCCTCAATCAGCATAACAAAAAAAACAGATTATTTGGTCATTATCACATTGCTGTTTGTGGGAGCTTGCCGTGCGCAAGTCCGCAGGTCGTTTCCCATATTACAACAGTGACTACACTTCAAAAAGTACTTAATTGGCTGTAAAGCACTTTGACGCTATATAAATGCAAGTCTTTTTTGGGTGTGTTATGAATAGAAGGATGTTTAATGCCTCCCAGTGTTCACTGTAGTACCATTAGTGAGACTGACTGGTTGACCTGCTCAGTCCTTAGAGTGGGAATAAAACTGACATTTTTGTGGGAGGCATTGTTTCCTTTTCATTGGCTGCGCTTTTCAGGTTGAAAAATATTTTTAATGCTCCCCCCTTCACCCAGTATCACAAGCTAGCACGGTTATGATAGAATCATAGAATGATTACAGAAGGGAAGAAAGCCATTCGGCCCGTCGAGCCCGTGCTGACTCTCAGCTACTCCCACTCCCTTGCCCTTTCCCTGTAGCCCAGCAAAATTTTTTCCTTCAGATACTTATCCAGCTCCCTTTTGAAAGATAAAATTGAGTCTACCTCCACCGCCCTTTCAGGCAGTGCATTCCAGATCTTAACCATTTGCTGTGTAAAATGTTTTTTCTTGCATCGGTTTTGGTTCTTTTGCCAATCACCTTCAATCTGTGTTCTCTGGTTCTCGACTACTGCCAATGGGAACAGTTTCTCTCTATCTAGTCTGTCCAGACCCCTGATGATTTTGAACACCTCTATCAAATCTCCTCTGCTCCAAAGAGAACAACCCCAGCTTCTCCAGTCTATCCACGTAACTGAAGTCCCTCATCCCTGGGATCTTTCTCGTAAACCTTTCCTGCACCTTCTCTAAGACCTTCACGCCCTTCCTAAAGTGTGGTGCCCAGAATTGGGCACACTACTCCATCCAGTATGTAGCAATTTGGTGAGTTCAACAGTTAGCAGCCTGTGTGAGTAGAACACAATTTATACTGCCAGCAAAATACTGCCAGTGGAATAAACTTGTTATCTATTGGATATGGAATCCAGAATTTCTTTCAAATACTTGATGATGAAGAGACAATGTTCAAAATGCACAGCTAGGGCCTGAAGGAGAAAAAGCAGGTTCATGTTTTCAATGAAAACTTTCCTCTGAATCAGTAGTGGGGTTTCCCTGAAACATTAACCTGTCATTTTGTTTTTCAGAGGCTGCACATTCTATTTTGGGATTCCTATGGTTTTTCTTCCTTTCTCTGCCATATGATGTCTATTACTTTTTTTTTAAAACTGTCTGCATTGGACATTCACTGAATCATCTGGGTTGTCATCTTGAAAACTATACAGAAGGACAAATCCATTATATTTTGGATAATTTTGACTTGCAAAATTAAGTAATGTATTCTATGGTGCTTTCTCCTGGAACCTCTGTGTCTCTCTGGATCTCCTTCTTTAAGACCCTCCTTAAAACTTACCTCTCTGAAGCTTTTAATTACCTGTCCTACTATCTCCTCCTTTGGCTCGGTGTCACTGTTTGTCTTAATATGACCCGTGAACCACCTTGGGATGTTTTCCTGCGTTAAAGGTGTTATATAAATGCAAGTTGTTGTTGATGGGCAGCATTTTGTGGCATGCAATTTTGTGCCATCTGCTTGGTACACGGTACTTTTGGGTATACCAGTTTCTTGTCAGGCTCCTTAAAGTATGCTGTCTTCCAGCATCTGTTCACAGGTTCATCAGATACTGCACACTGTGTTGAGTCTTGGCACCACTTCCATGCATGGTGCACCGCTGTCTGGTGGAGTGGGTGCCCTAGAATGTCAACTATATGAGCAAACCCACCTCACACCAACATCATGTAGCAGTAATTTCACTTTGTTAGCCAGCAAACAAAGGGCCTAGGGGCTGTGTTGTTCTGCCACTTGCCCACGGACTTCCTTTTTGTATTGTGACTTTGGGCTTAAAATCTGTTACCTTTTGGCTGCCACTGATTTCCTTTCTCTTCTGCCTGCTCCTCCCCCTTGCCCCAGTACAGTGTTTGAAAAGGTTGATAAATATTTTTAAACTATTTTCAGCCTTTCAGCTATTTTCCAGAGACTGAACAAATTTTTGTTTCTCCTCTGGGACCGCTTACTATTAAGTGACTGCATCCCGTTCCTGACAGCCCTTAATGGCTTCTGGGTCATGCAGAATATCGTGCTTCCTCCTTGAACACATACTCTGTATCTGGGTCAGAGCATGAAGGAAGTATAGAATAGGCCCCTCTGTTTCAATACTGAGTCACAAAGTCAGATGAATTTTTGTGTCTGCGTTTTTGTATTGGAAAAGACTTATTAAAATGGTGAGTTGGATGACCGTAGAATTAAACTAGTAATGACAAGTATGAATTATTTACAGTGGTTAAACGCGGGTTTAAAAAAAACATTTTTTTTCTATCAAATCAAAGTAGGTAAAACCCAGCTCCAGCTGATTGAGTGATTTAATGAATGTTCTGACATGCTCTGGTTTTGCCTGAGGTGGAACAGTTTGAGCAGGATAAATGAAGTTAGTGTATTATTTTTAGCAAATGAATTATGAGTGAGAAATTTTAAATACAATAGGATTCTCTTTTGGTTTATCACCAAAACAATGCCAATGTGCAACAATTAGCACAATGGACTTTCACAACATATAGTTATCAGAAATACTCCAAATTGTTGCAGGTAAAATTGGAGAGAAGAGGGTGATTTTGAGCGTATTACTTTTCTGGAGGATGTGACAAATGTGTGTCAGCCGTGGCTCAGTGGGTAGCACTCTTACCTCTGAGTGAGAAGGTTGTGGCTTCAAGTCCCACTTCAGAGATCTGAGCTCAAAAATCTCGACTGAGACTCCAGTGCAGTACTTGAGGGAGTGCTGCACTGCAGGAGGTGCCGTCTTTCAGATGACACGTCAAACTGAGGCCACATCTGCTCTCTCAGGTGGACGTAAAAGATCCCATGGCACTATTTTGAAGAAGAACAGAGGCATTATCTCCGGTGTCTTGGCCTTCATTTATCCCTCAATCGACATACAAAAAAAACAGATTTTCTGGTCATTATCACATTTGCTGTTTGTGGGAGCTTGCAAATTGACTGCTGAGCTTCCTGCATTACACCAGTAACGGCACTTCTAAAAGTACTCCACTGGCTGTAAAGCACTTTCGGATGTCTGGTGGTCATGAAAGGTGCTATATATATGCAAGTCTTCCTTCCTTCTTTTCTCCCCCTCTTTCTTTTCTCCCCCTCTTTCTTTTCTCCCCCTCTTTCTTTTCTCCCCCTCTTTCTTTTCTCCCCCTCTTTCTTTTCTCCCCCTCTTTCTTTTCTCCCCCTCTTTCTTTTCTCCCCCTCTTTCTTTTCTCCCCCTCTTTCTTTTCTCCCCCTCTTTCTTTTCTCCCCCTCTTTCTTTTCTCCCCCTCTTTCTTTTCTCCCCCTCTTTCTTTTCTCCCCCTCTTTCTTTTCTCCCCCTCTTTCTTTTCTCCCCCTCTTTCTTTTCTCCCCCTCTTTCTTTTCTCCCCCTCTTTCTTTTCTCCCCCTCTTTCTTTTCTCCCCCTCTTTCTTTTCTCCCCCTCTTTCTTTTCTCCCCCTCTTTCTTTTCTCCCCCTCTTTCTTTTCTCCCCCTCTTTCTTTTCTCCCCCTCTTTCTTTTCTCCCCCTCTTTCTTTTCTCCCCCTCTTTCTTTTCTCCCCCTCTTTCTTTTCTCCCCCTCTTTCTTTTCTCCCCCTCTTTCTTTTCTCCCCCTCTTTCTTTTCTCCCCCTCTTTCTTTTCTCCCCCTCTTTCTTTTCTCCCCCTCTTTCTTTTCTCCCCCTCTTTCTTTTCTCCCCCTCTTTCTTTTCTCCCCCTCTTTCTTTTCTCCCCCTCTTTCTTTTCTCCCCCTCTTTCTTTTCTCCCCCTCTTTCTTTTCTCCCCCTCTTTCTTTTCTCCCCCTCTTTCTTTTCTCCCCCTCTTTCTTTTCTCCCCCTCTTTCTTTTCTCCCCCTCTTTCTTTTCTCCCCCTCTTTCTTGTCTCCCCCTCTTTCTTGTCTCCCCCTCTTTCTTGTCTCCCCCTCTTTCTTGTCTCCCCCTCTTTCTTGTCTCCCCCTCTTTCTTGTCTCCCCCTCTTTCTTGTCTCCCCCTCTTTCTTGTCTCCCCCTCTTTCTTGTCTCCCCCTCTTTCTTGTCTCCCCCTCTTTCTTGTCTCCCCCTCTTTCTTGTCTCCCCCTCTTTCTTGTCTCCCCCTCTTTCTTGTCTCCCCCTCTTTCTTGTCTCCCCCTCTTTCTTGTCTCCCCCTCTTTCTTGTCTCCCCCTCTTTCTTGTCTCCCCCTCTTTCTTGTCTCCCCCTCTTTCTTGTCTCCCCCTCTTTCTTGTCTCCCCCTCTTTCTTGTCTCCCCCTCTTTCTTGTCTCCCCCTCTTTCTTGTCTCCCCCTCTTTCTTGTCTCCCCCTCTTTCTTGTCTCCCCCTCTTTCTTGTCTCCCCCTCTTTCTTGTCTCCCCCTCTTTCTTGTCTCCCCCTCTTTCTTGTCTCCCCCTCTTTCTTGTCTCCCCCTCTTTCTTGTCTCCCCCTCTTTCTTGTCTCCCCCTCTTTCTTGTCTCCCCCTCTTTCTTGTCTCCCAAGAGAGAATTGGAAGTGTGATGTGTATTCGGATGGGTATAGTACTGAGGTTAAGGTTTGTTCTTTGTTAGGAGAATATTAGAACCTTATTCCTTGTTTAACTTGGACCACACTTGAGAGTGCTTGACCGAAGTGGGGTGCGGAGAATATGGTTCCCACTGACCAGTAACCTTCACCTTGACGAGTGCAAAGTTCATTTGGCAAAAAATGATGATCTTATCTGTTTTGGGGTGTTGGTTGAGTGGGCAATGCTGATCATGTCACTGGAAACGCTCTCTTCTATTCAAATAGTGACGTAGGATCTTTTGTATCTACGTGACAGGCGCCTTAATTTAATGCCTCATTGCAAAGACGGCACCTCCGACAGTCTAGCACTGAAGTATTAGCTTAGATTATGTGCTCAAGACCGTAGTAGAGCTTGAAACCATAACCTTCTGACTCAGATGAGAATGCTGTCAACTGAGCCAAGCTGATACTGTTTGTTGGTATTTCACTCAGTGTTGAGGATGCCTATTATTTCATAGTACTTATTAAAAGCAATTAAAAAAAAAAAAAAAAGTTTTCCAAGCTTTTATTGCGATTTCAAATTGCAGAAGTTTCTGGAGCAACTTATTTAAAATTAGTCTGAAATCTAAACTCTCAAAGCACATATACATAATATATAGAAAAAATAAAGTACTGGGGACAATGGAATATAACAATGCCACCTTTCAGCCTAATGTTCCAATCCAATTCAGACTGGGGATGAAAATCTCTCTGACGGTTGTAAGGGTCCTATATGAGATTAATTTGGGAGGCAGTGTCAACTCCAGTTCATAGTAGGCATAAGTTCACAGAGCAATAATGCTCATATTTCAGCACTAAGTTGCCGGTAAAGCTGAGACTAAGTGATTCCATGGTGATTGGGTGAGTATTTTTTCGGGTAAGATTGAGACTTGTTTTCAGTTTTGGTTTACATCGTACAGATGTCTGCTCTTGGCATATAGCATGATGAATTTATTACGTTTGTGTTCTGGCTTTTGCATAATGAGTGTTAATTTTTTTCCACAGGAGCAGTCGCGAGCTGTGGACGATTTTACTGGGGAGATCAGCGCTAAGAGAGGCTGTAAGTTCAACTCGGTCAAACTGTTATCTGGTTTGAAGTTGGTTGCTTAACTTCTCTTGGAGTCCTTGAAGGATTGATATTTCCCGAGAGTTACCAGTAGGGATAACACAGTATGAATTATTAATGGTGTGAATAATACTTTGAGGTGCTTCACCAGTGGGCTAAAACAATTTTGATAAGACGCTGAATGAGTGCGATTTGCTGCTGTAGACATTGATATGTTACTAGGTTTATGACCTCTGATCTCTATGTAATTTGCAGATCTTTGCTGGGATATTCAAAAGCAAAATGCTTCTCCAAGTATAGAAATAAAATCAAAAGGCAAGTCAGTGTAGACTGTTGTTAGATGTTTCCTAGTGCCTAGTTACAGAACAGCATCAGCAGGCGGCTTGTGAGTAGGTTGTTGTGGTATATGGAGGACTTGAATAGGAAAGAAAATAACATAAGGAAACAGGAATGATACAATATTATTGAAGAAATCCTTAATAAAATCACAATTGATGGGGGAGTGTGGTTCGATGGAAGGATCAATATATGGTCGGTGGAGAATGCAAAAAGAATGAAGTATAGAATCAAATTTAAAACGTATGAGTTATTTTCTTTCAGGTTCAGATTGAAGCTGAGTTGGACCGACATTGTGAGCGGTTACTGGCTGGACTGTCTTACTACAAACCCCCCAGGTAATGCTGATACCTCTTGTGTATTTTGTATATCACCAATAGTTGCTGTACGATTGTACTGTTGTACAATAGTTAGGGAACATGGAGATGGCAGAAACTATGAACAAATATTTTGTATCAGTCTTTATGGTAGAGGACACTAACAATATTCCAAAAGTGGATAGTCAAGGGGCTATCGGGGGGGGAGGAACTTGACACAGTCACTAAGAAGGCGGTACTCAGTAAGATAATAAATACAAATAAATCCCCTGGACCTGATGGCTTGCATCCTAGGGTCTTAAGAGAAGTAGTGGCAGGAATTGTGGATGCATTGGTTGTAATTCACCAAAATTCCCTGGATTCTTGGGAGGTCCCAGCAGATTGGAAAACTGCAAATGTAATGTCCCTTTTTAAAAAAGGAGGCAGACAAAAAACAGGAAACTATAGACCAATTAGCCTAACATCTGTGGTTGGGAAAATGTTGGAGTCCATTATTAAAGAAGCAGTAAGTAGCAGAACATTTGGAAAAGCAAAGTTTGGTCAGGCAGAGTCAAAATGGATTTATGAAGGGGAAATCACGTTTGACAAATTTGCTGGAATTATTTGAGGATGTAATGAACAGGGTGGATAAAGGGGAACCAGTGGATGTGGTGTATTTGGACTTCCAGAAGGCATTTGACAAGCTGTCACATAAAAGGATACTACACAAGATAAAAGTTCACAGGGTTGGGGGTAATATATTAGCATGAATAGAGGATTGACTAACAGAAAACAGAAAGTCGGGATAAATAGTTGATTCTCTGGTTGGCAACCAGTTACTAGTGGGATGCAGGGATCAGTGCTGGGACCCCAAATATTTACAATCTATATTAACGACTTGGAAGAAGGGACTGAGTGTAACATAGCCAAGTTTGCTGTACGATACAAAGATGGGAGGAAAAGCAATGTGTGAGGAGGACACAAAAAAATCTGCAAAAGGACATAGGCTAAGTGAGTGGGCAAAAATTTGGCAGATGGAGTATAATGTTGGAAAGTGTGAGGTCATGCACTTTGGCAGAAAAAAATCAAAGAGCAAGTTATTATTTAAATGGAAAAAGATTGCAAAGTGCTGCAGTACAGCGGCTCCTGGGGGTACTTGTGCATGAAACACAAAAGGATAGTATGCAGGGTACAGCAAATGATCAGGAATGCCAATGGTATCTTGGCCTTTATTGCAAAGGGGATGGAGTATAAAAGCAGGGAAGTCTTGCTACAGCTATACAGGGTATTGGTGAGGCCACACCTGGAATACTGCGTGCAGTTTTGGTTTCCATATTTACGAAAGGATATACTTGCTTTGGAGGCAGTTCAGAGAAGGTTCACTAGGTTGATTCCAGAGATGAGGGGGTTGACTTATGAGGAAAGGTTGAGTAGGTTGGGCCTCTACTCATTGGAATTCAGAAGCATGAGAGGTGATCTTATCGAAAACGTATAAGATTATGAGGGGGCTTGACAAGGTGGATGCAGAGAGGATGTTTCCACTGATGGGGGAGACTAGAACTAGAGGGCATGATCTTAGAATAAGGGGCTGCCCATTTAAAACTGAGATGAGGAGAAATTTCTTCTCTGATGGTTGTAAATCTGTTGAATTCGCTGCCTCAGAGAGCTGTGGAAGTTAGAACATTGAATAACTTTAAGACAGAAATAGACAGTTTCTTAAGCGACAAGGGGTTATGGGGAGCGTGCAGGGAAGTGGAGCTGAGTCCATGATCAGATCAGCCATGATCTTATTGAATGGCGGAGCAGGCTTGAGGGGTCGTATGGCATACTCCTGTTCCTATTTCTTATGTACTGTGGACCTTAAATAAATGGTCTAAACATAGTGAGGTTCATATTCATAGCTGGATAATATGATTACTTTTTTGTTAGGCTGACTAGATTTATTTTCCCCATAGTTTGAGGTATATCTTTGAGAGTGGAGATGGGTTGTACAGTATATGTAAGTAAGGCGATTGTAATTTGCATTAGTGTGTGAAAATGAGTGATCACAGGACGTATAAGCAGGTAGGTTTTGTCAGTGGATATAAATTACTTCAATGGGGGTAGGTATTGTTGGTTGAATATAAATAAAACCTATGGGATAGCCAGGTGTAAATTAACCCAATGGGTGAGTACCATCAGTGGGTGTAAATGACCCCAGTGTATATGTTCATATGCTGAGATTACTTCTGATTTGTTTGTGGAAATTAATAAACAGCCCCCAACTATTGCTGTTCAGGACAAGATAGCTTCCTGTTTTTGTAGCTGTCAATGTTAAGAAGCTTATCACCTGCAGATATTGACTCAGCTGGTTGTTTCGCTTGCAGTGTATCCTCTGGGGAGAAGCTAAAGGTTGATAAGGAAGTGGTAGCGCCGCTGAAGGAACTTGGGCTACGGATTAGCAAATTCTTGGTGCGTATTACAATTATAGTTTTAGGTGTCACGGTGGCCCTGAAATTCCGACCTCCCCGATATGCGCAAGTGCCCGAAGAGGTCCCGCAAATTCCAGGTTTAGGCCGCGAAGCACATACGTCTGAACCCAGCACTTCTGATCTGTCAAAATGTCTTGACAGATCGCACGTATCCCCGGGAGAAGGGCCTTCTTGGGCGGAGATTTGGGCTATTTGCCCAACGAATGTCCTTCAAACTCTTACGCCTGGCGTAAGGCCTGATTTTACCGGCGTAAGAGTTTTAGTAGATAGAAAAAATAAAATGTATTATTTTATATTAAAAACCCTGTCTATGAAGGTAAGTATATTTTAACACTGTTAAAACATTTTTAAAAATTCAAAAAAATACATTTTTCTCTAAAACATTTAATTTTTAAAAAGTGAAGTGTTTTTGGGAGCTCAGAGCTCCCATAACTATCAATGAGAATATTACATTGTGATTGGTGGTCCAGAACCACGCGATCCCAGGATGTGCTTACGCTCCTAGAATAGAAAAATAGAAACATAGAAAATAGGTGCAGGAGTAGGCCATTCGGCCTTTCGAGCCTGCACCACCATTCAATATGATCATGGCTGATCATGCAACATCAGTATCCCATTCTTGCTTTCGCTCCATACCCCTTGATCCCTTTAGCCGTAAGGGCCACATCTAACTCTCGTTTGTATATATCTAATGAACTGGCCTCAACAACTTTCTGTGGTAGAGAATTCCACAGGTTCACAATTCTCTTGAGTGAAGAAGTTTCTCCTCATCTCGGTCCTAAATGGCTTACCCCTTATCCTTAGACTGTGACCCCTGGTTCTGGACTTCCCCAACATCGAGAACATTCTTCCTGCATCTAACCTGTCCAGTCCCATCAGAATTTTATATGTTTCTATGAGATCCCCTCTTATTCTTCTAAATTCCAGTGAATATAAGCCTAGTCGATCCAGTCTCGTCGAATACGTGGGCCTCGTGCTGGGCTGGGCCTTGGAGCGCAAGTGTTCGTTCCTCTGGGACCACCAGGTACTCTTGGATTTTTTTTTTGGTCGGAGGCCCAGTGAGTTAGCATGTGGTCTCATGTTGGGACCTGTGTTTGACTCTAACATGGAAGGGATGGAAATTTCTGCCAGGTGGAATGGTCCAACACAAAAAGGAGTTCAGGGCTGTCTCAACTAATGTTCCCTCTAAATTGTCTTTGTTATGTGCGGCCTGTTTATTTCAATGCATGGTCCTGTGAAATTTCTGCCAATGCGCGGTATTTCAAATGGAAAAGCTTGTGAGTGGCCTGTGTGATACCTCGCAGCTTAGATGGAACATTGGTCTCAACCCATTTTCAAATGCTTGGAAGCTCAGAGTTCAAAATGACCTAAAACCTGACAGTAACAGTGAAGACCATCTGGCCTATCTATTTCTTTATTAGAAGGGTGACCTTAGATGGCTCAAAAATGTTTTCATCGCTAACTTTTTATTGTTGCATATTCTTATAAACCAGTACTTTCAGGTTAGTTTATATCTTTCATACTCCATTCAAGGTGAGGTGCTGTTACATTTCGAACCAACGGTCTTAAAATTAAATTCCATTGTGTTTGATTTCTCACAGTATCTGTTTATTAAAAAAGGCATGAAAAATGCACACCTTGTTAAAATCATTCAGTTGTTCTGATAATTGATTTATTGTTTTTGGACAGAGTTTGGATGAACAGCAGAGTGTTCAAATATTGCAGTCGTATCTTCAAGAGGATTACAGGGGCACAAAGGACTCAATAAAGGTATGGATCCTTTGGCAGTGACGTTTTAATGGATCAAGCATGGATACTTTCTGGAGGAATAAAGTTTCATGAGGTGAAATAGGGTACCTCATTAATGAGAAAGGCATTCTTACCTACAGAGGTAATTTTTCACCTGGTATTATCCCAGTTTCCTTTCTTTCTATAATAAATGACATAATCGATTTGGTTGTGACTGACTATCTACCAGCTATTTATACTGCCTTTGATTTGGTCCAGATATGAAAGCATGCCAGTGTGATGCACTTGAAATTGATAACTGATTTGACATGTAGAACTTATACTGACAATTGGAGATTAGAATTAGGGTCTGATTCAGCCTCGAATTTTCGGTATAAATCCGGCATTAAATTCACAGTCGTATTGCGTTTCAGAAAAAACTCTTACCGTGGGTGTTGACAGATGGGATTTATTACTATGTAGCTGGTTCATTTGTTTCTTTTGTTCTTTTCAGGTAGTGTTGCAGGATGAGAGACAGAGCCAGGCCCTGCAACTGAAGGTAAGTGGTTATGTTTAAACATTAAAAAGTACAGCCCCTGTCTGCAGCCAACACGTACTGCCATGATGATAGAAAATGCAGATTTGATCCCCCGCCCCTCCCTCCCTGCTGAGTTCCCAATCTCGGTCATGCTGCTGCAGGGCGATGCTGACTCGAAGTTGTGACTGCACACAAGGGGGAGGAAAAACAGAGGGACATTTGCTGTCAGATCAAAGACTCATGACCCTGAATTTGCAGCTCCTACGGGTGCATACAAGGTGCACACACGGCCATAGGGGCCTCACAAGTTCCGGGTTTAGACATGCGCCTAAATCCAGAACTTGTGATTTGTCAAGAATCCTCTTGACAGATTACACGCATCCGGAAGTAAAGGGCCTCCTCCGATGGAGATTTGGGTTATTTGCCTAACTCCTGCCCAGCGAATGCCCATGATATTCTTACGACTGATAAAAGCAGGCGTAAGGCTTGCTTTTATCTGCGTAAGACTTTTAAAGGATAGAAAAATACATTTAAAATCCTGTTAAATAAGGTAAGTTTATTTTTAGACCCTTTAAAATATGTAAATTTATTTTTTTTAAATTAAATTTTTGTTTTAAATTAATTAAATTCCATTTTGATTAATTTTAAATATGTGATTTAAAAAAAAACATTTTACATGTTTGTGTGTTTTTGGGAGTATTCCCATTCATAGTTATGATGATTCCATACATATGAAACTCACCATAGGTATGAATGGGAATATCCCAACTTTGACTGGTTGGGCCAGCCCACATGATCCCAGGGACGTGTGTGAAGCGCCTATGTCCCTGGAATACCTGGGCCTCTACGCAGGCCTTCACGCAGAGGCCCAGGACCACAAGTCTCTGAATCTCCCAGACCACCAGGTAAATTCGTAGAAATTTTTCAAGTCGGAGGTATCTGCCCGGAGAAGCCTCCTCCTGCAATTTCTGGGCCCATGTCTCCTGATTTGCGTATGGGAGAGATGAAGGAGGAACTTAATAACTTGATGTGAAAGATTAAAAAAAAAACAAAGCTATTAAAGGAATATGCTCCAGGCTCATAAGCCATTCTTCAGTGTTTTTTCCTAGTAAAGGGTATGTACAGTTCCTTAATTTAAAAAAATGAATTGAACACATACTTGTTTGAGTTTTTTTTTACTGCTCGATTCACAAATACGTGGCTCACAATTTGGGAGTTTCCGAAGCAGTACTGTTTCCTGCTCTCGTTTCGGAGCACTGTGATGTGGGATGACATCAGAGCACTCAATGTTTTTCCTGACTTCAGTACTGAAATGGGAGAGATTGTACCCAGTGTCATACAACAATCTGGAAATGAGTGTGAAAGCAGTGTTTGGTCACAGTGGTCTGATGCGCAATTATCTTTGAAATAAGCAATTAAATACCATTTTATAATTTTCTTTCAGCTAAAAAACTGGGAGGCACTAGGGAAATACTTAGTTTTTTAGTGATCTTTCCTTGGCGTAATAATATTCTTTAACTGTATTTTCTGATATATGAAAGCTGAGCCACCAGGCTTATGAAAGTGGGGCCATCTGCCTTGACCATGTGGAAAAGTTGGCCATTTTTGCCTTGCCTGCTGATTACAAAATGAAATGCGTGGCTTGGATCATTTAGTCTTTCAATGAATTTGAATCCGTGGAAGGCAAAATTATAATACATTAAAAAAATATTTGTTACGGACCCTCAAATTTAAAACCTAATGATTTTGTCCAGCTTGAAATTGGCTAATAATTCTTGCATGTTTTTCTATTTTGAGTGTTTTCCTTGAAATAAATTGTATATTTCTTGTCCTCCTGTGCTCAGATTGCAGAATACTATTATGAAGAAAGACTTTACACGCTACGTTGTGTTCTATACCTACTCACATATTTTCAAGATGAACGACACCCGTACAGGGTAAGTTGAATTAATGCAGAAATGAACTAGTCAGGTGAATTTTAAATGGCATTACTGAACTGTTGGGAAATGTTACAGTACCACTGATCAGATGCACATACATTCGATATGCTACTTCTGGCCAGTATATGGTAGATCAGTACATACTTTTCATTGATTTTCTCTGAACTGTGCAAAGGTACCATTGGCTATATATTAATTGTGACAGCTGATTACCTATTTTTATTGATTTGTTCCATAGGGAGAGTATTCAAAATGTGTGGACAAGCTGGAGAAGGAGCTGGTTGTGAATTATCGGAAGCAGTTTGAAGAATTGTTCAGAACTGAAGCTCCAACTTGGGAAACACATGGGAATCTTATGGTATGTAAATGCCCTGATTTTTGCATTTGTTTAGATTTCTTGGTCTAGAATTTGCACTCCGTCGCCGCCCGGTTTCTTGGCGGTTTTGGGTGAGAACCAGGTCTGTGAATAATTCCTTACCTGAGGCATGCCGGCGGTTTCGAAGTACCGCTGGGGAGAGGACCGCCGGCGTGCAATGTCCGCAGCTTACCCTGGCGCGACCTTTGGCTGAGCGGGGACCCAAAAGTGTAAAAAAAAAAAAAAAAAATTTAAACCGCCCACGAGGATCTCTGCAAGAAAAAGGTAAGTGATTGGTTTTTTACTATTTATTTT